>NW_017670992.1:282209-382960 GCF_001879085.1 Nicotiana attenuata | reverse complement strand
GCCAATGGCCATTAATGACATTTTTACTTTACGCAATTTTAGTGTCGTTTTGGGATTCGTCTTGTTTATCAATAAAATGAGGCATTTAGCATTATAAGTTCTCCAAATCTACTTGTCGCTAGGCCTACCTCGGGCACAACGAGGCACCCAATTTAGGACACGATTTATATTTTTATACTATGTGTTTAAATACCGCAATATTTTTCTCAGAATCCGTACTGACTTGCTTACCCTTTTGTTTTACTTTTATTTTTTATTCCCCTCCCTAAAAGGTTAATACGTGCATTCTGGCATCGTCAGCTTACTCCACAAGATCTAAGGGCCCTCCACCTCCTCTTCCTCTAAGTCCTATCAAAAGCAAGAACAAAGCAAAGATGGAGAACGTGAACAACATCAGAAAGGACGACTGAGCTGAAAGGGTAGAGGTTCCTCAGGGTGTTCAGGTATCCAAAGAAAGTGTCTCGCAGCTCGAACAAAAGTTACTGAAATTTCAAGAAGAATTAGACCAAGTTCGGAACTTGGCAAGTCTGTCATTCTCCCTCACGACTCCAGACATCAACTTTCCCAATGCTCAACACCCCATACCTCCGCAGAACAACCCAAAGCCGCAGAAACAACCCGCTACTCATCAAAATTGCAACACATATCACAACAACACTCCACTCCTCATCCCTGAACCATCAAATTATCATCCCCACCACACTCCCATATATGTGGAAACCTTGCCACACTACACCAAACCCATTACAAACACACCAGAGTCTGATGACAAAGACTCTCTCATCAAGAACCTGGCAGCTGAGCTCAAAAAGTTGACTAGCCGGGTCCAGGGTGTGGAAGGAAACAAAGGCATTGAAGGGTTGAATTATGAGGATCTTTGCATCCAGCCGGACGTTGAACTTCCCGAGGGGTACAAACCTCCCAAGTTCGAAATGTTTGACGGCTCAGGGGATCCTAGAGTCCATCTGAGGACATATTGTGATAAACTGGTCGGTGTAGGAAGAGACGAGACGATTCGCATGAAACTCTTCATGAGAAGTTTGGCGATGCACTATCTTGGTACATTAGCCAAGATCCCAAGAAATGGACGAGCTGGGTAGGAATGGCGTCCGATTTCATGGACAGGTGCAGGTTCAACACAGAAAATGCACCAGATATCTTCTACATCCAGAATCTGAAAAAGAAACCCACTGAGACATTCTGCGAGTATGCTACTCGATGGAGATCCAAGGCTGCTAAGGTCAGGCCGGCCTTAGAGGAAGAACAGATGAATCGATTTTTCATCCGAGCGCAAGATCCGCAGTATTATGAGAGGTTAATGTTGATAGAGGGCCAGAAATTCTCCGATATCATCAAGCTAGGAGAAAGGATTGAAGAGGGCATTAAGAGCGGAATGGTCACTAATTTTGAGGCACTGCAGGCTACCAACAAAGCCCTACAATCTGGTGGCGCATTCAAGAAAAAGGACGTGAGTGCCGTGATGGTTGCACAGCGAACCAAGTCCCCAATAAAATACCAAGCCTACCCGGTACCCCCTCTCACATACCAGCCTATTCCCAACTACCAAGCACCTCCGCCTTCTTACCAAATTCCATCACCCGCTTACCAATCATCTCCCTCTCCCACATATCAACCCAACTCACCAAGATATTCCCAACCTGCACCCGTCTACCAAGCCTATAATGCCCACTACCAATCACCTCCCGCCCGCCAAAACTTCCCCAGGCCACGCCCTAACTTTGACCGGAAACCTCCCGGGCAATACACCGCCATCGCCGAGCCAATCGACCAGCTATATGAAAGGCTCAAAGCTGCTAGTTACGTCACCCCAATCTCTGCCATAACTCCAGATAATCCTTCCCAGTGGGTCAATCCAAATAAAACCTGTGCATACCATCCGGCATGAAAGGGCATACCATTGATGAGTGCCGATCTCTGAAAGACAAAATCCAAGCTCTAATTGACAACAAAATCATCGTGGCCAAGGAACCTGCTCCTAACGTTCGCAGCAATCCCTTGCCTGATCATAAGGGTGGTGGTGTGCATATGATCGAAGTAGAAGATGATTGGGACCCCAAGGGGTCAATTGGACTAATTGCCGAGGGTGACGAGCCTAAGAAACCAGCCGTCACACTGAATCCAATTGTAGTCCAAATCCAGCCCTCTGGGGATGCTGAAGTAAACAAGTCCGTGCCTCTCGAGCTTGAAACACCGTCATCCAAAAGGACCACAGAGCCAATTGAGGTGGAGTTTGGGTCTCCGAAAGTACCATTTGAAGTTGCTGTGTTGCCACCCAAAACGAGAGTGCCCATTCCTGTAGCGATGTCAGCTGTAATGCCGTTCCATACACAGGCCATACCTTGGGATTACACTGCCGAGGCAATAAGGAAGGGAAAGACTAGGTCCGGAGAAGCAATTGCAGCACAGGGTATGACCAGGACCGGCAGAATTTATACTCCGGAGCACTTAGTTGAATCAAGTAAGCAGGCCTCTGGACGGCCTATCGAAACTGGACCTGATGATCTCTGGCGGAAGATACAGGCAAAAGAATACTCAGTTGTCGACCAATTAAACAAAACACCAGCGCAGATCTCCATCCTAGCTCTACTGCAGAGCTCCGAGACACGCAAGAACGCCCTAATGAAGATACTGAGCGAGGCGTATGTACCTAGTAACATAACTGGAGAAGAAATGGCAAACATAGTCAGGAAGGTATTGGAGAGTCATAAAATCACTTTCCACGAGGATGAGTTTCCCCTTGAAGGTTTAGGCCACAACAAAGCGTTGCACTTCACCGTGCAATGCGAGGACTATTTCATCACCAGGACTTTGATTGACGGAGGGTCCAGCCTCAACATTTGTCCATTGGTGACCCTCAGAACATTGGGGAAAAGTCTGCATGAAATCAAGGATGGGGCTATCAACATCAAAGCTTTTGATGGCTCCCAAAGGTCCACTATTGGGGAGATTAGTTTATGTCTGCAAATGGGGCCAACTTGGTTCGAAGTTGATTTTCAAGTAATAGACATCCCAGCATCCTATAACTTGCTACTGGGACGACCTTGGATCCACGCCGCTAGAGCCGTAGCATCAACCCTGCACCAAGCAGTGAAGTTCGAATGGAATCACCAAGAGGTGATTATTCATGGCGACGGGAGTAACCCCATATACAGTCATCAAACCATCCCAGCGATTGAAGGAAGAAGGAAACTAGGAGGAGAAATCTACCACCAGATCGAGCGAGTCAACGCCGTGGACAAAAATAAGTGGTGGGATAACAACATAGAGAGTATACTAAACTGGAGCGGGTATGAACCTGGCAAAGGGCTCGGCAAGAACCTCCAGGGAATCACCAAGCCTATCAAACTGAAGAAGCATGGCACCACTTTTGGGTTAGGGTATGGATACACTTGGCAAGAGTTGAGGAACTGGTCGCCACCATGGCGCGGCCCTTAGTATCCGCTGGAGCACCCTATACCCTGCCTGGAACAGACTTTCCAGCCGGCCGACATCATATATGGGTCAGAGGAAGATGAAGCATTAGCAGCAATGAAGAACCTGTTCTTGGAAGATGACAATATGGACTGTCACGTCATTCTCGAGGAGGAAGGGGAGGAAGGCCTTCCATACAGACAGTGAACCGAGGAGAGCGCCTCAACAATTGGTCCGTCAGAACCACTAAGGCCCAGAGGGCTTCGGGGTAGCAAGGCTGAACAAAGCATTATGCATTGTCTTTTACTTTTTCATTAGTTGATTTCCTTTCAGTATTATCTCTAAATTTTGAAAAGAGCTCCGATGTTCAAAACAATTTTGACGTTTTATCAAAGCATTTCAGTTTCTTATATAAATCTCGCTCTTATTATTTCTTTTCTCTGCCATTTACTTTACATTACACAGCATTACTATTACTTGTCTTGATGAACCGACGAATGTGACATGCAACGAGGTAACGCAAAAAACGGACATAGACTCAGAAGAAGATGAGATACCAGAAGAGATTATTAAAGAGGTCGAGGACTTTGAGAATAGACCTAAGTCTAACCTGGACGAGACTGAGGTCGTCAACCTGGGGGATACAGAGAATGTCAAGGAAACGCGCATCAGTGTTCACCTGTCACCGTCGGAAAAGGAAGAGTACACAGAATTTCTAAGAGAATATGAGGACATATTCGCCTGGTCGTATGATGACATGACTGGTCTGAGTACGTCTATTGTGGCTCACAAACTGCCAACTAATCCAACATGTCCGCCGGTAAAGCAAAAGCTCAGAAAGTTCAAACCTGATATGAGTTTGAAAATCAAGGAAGAAGTCACTAAGCAGGTCAAAGCTAAGGTTCTCAGGGTAGTAGAATACCCGACATGGTTAGCTAAAATTGTGCCAGTGCCAAAGAAGGACGGAAAGGTTAGAGTCTGTGTCGACTACCGGGGCCTCAACCGGGCTAGTCCGAAAGACGACTTCCCCTTGCCGAACATACACATCCTGATCGACAACTGCGCCAAGCGCGAGCTGCAGTCATTTGTCGATTGTTTTGCCGGATATCATCAGATATGGATGGACAAAGAAGACGCAGAGAAGACAGCTTTCATTACGCCGCGGGGAATGTATTGTTACAAGATGATGCCGTTTGGATTAAAGAATGCTGGGGCCACCTACATGAGGGCCATGACTGCTATTTTCCATGACATGATACACAAAGAGATCGAGGTGTACGTAGATGATATCATCATCAAATCCAGGAAAGCCACTGACCATATGGGAGATTTAAGAAAGTTCTTCAACAGATTAAGAAGGTATAACCTGAAACTGAATCCCACCAAGTGCGCTTTCGGGGTTCCAGCCGGAAAATTGCTTGGGTTCATCGTAAGTCGGCGGGGAATAGAACTCGATCCGTCGAAGGTTAAGGCCATTCAGGAATTGCCACCGCCAAAGAACAAAAAAGAGGTTATGAGTTTCTTGGGGAGACTCAACTACATCAGCCGGTTCATAGCCCAGTCCACTGTCATTTGTGAACCAATCTTTAAAATGTTAAAGAAGGACGCCGCCACTAAATGGACCGTTGATTGTCAAAAGGCTTTCGACAGAATCAAGGAATACCTGTCAACGCCGCCAGTCCTGGTTCCGCCCGAACCAGGTAGACCGCTATTGCTCTACCTTGCAGTACTGGATGGAGCATTTGGTTGTGTTTTGGGACAACATGATGAAACGGGGAGAAAGGAGCAAGCCATCTACTATCTCAGCAAAAAGTTCACCCCGTACGAGGCCCGGTATTCCCTGCTAGAACGCACCTGTTGTGCTCTGACTTGGGTAGCTCAGAAGTTGAGGCATTATTTCTGTGCCTATACCACTTATCTCATGTCAAGGATGGATCCGCTGAAGTACATCTTCCAAAAGCCCATGCCCATGGGCAGGCTGGCCAAATGGCAAATTCTGTTGAGTGAGTTCGATATTGTCTACGTGACCCAGAAAGCGATCAAAGGATAAGCACTACCCGATAATCTTGCCGAAAACCCCGTGGGCAAAGAATACGAGCCTCTAAAGACGTATTTTCCCGATGAGGAGGTTTCTTACATAGGAGAAGACATTGCAGAGTCCTATGATGGCTGGAGAATGTTTTTTGACGGAGCAGCAAACTTTAAAGGAATTGGCATAGGAACGGTTCTAGTATCAGAAATAGGTCAGCATTACCCGGTGTCCGCCAAACTCATGTTCCCGTGCACCAACAACATGGCCGAGTACGAAGCCTGCATCTTAGGGCTCAAGCTGGCCATTGATATGAACGTTCAGGAGTTACTAGTAATCGGGGATTCAGACTTTCTCATACATCAGGTTCGAGAGAAGTGGGCAACCAAGAATTCCAAAATACTCCCATACTTGCATCATGTACAAGAGTTGAGGAAGAGGTTTACGAAGACAGATTTCCGGCATGTCCTCAGAGTTCAGAATGAGTTCGCTGATGCATTGGCCACTCTGTCATCCATGATTCAACATCCAGATAAGAACTTCATTGATCCTATCCCGATAAAAATCCAGGATCAACCTGCTTACTGTGCTCATGTCGAGGAAGAAGCAGATGGAAAACCATGGTTCCGTGACATTAAGAAGTACCTGTCAACAGGAGAATACCCAGAATTTGCAAACACTACTCAAAAGCGCACACTGTGGAGGCTATCCAATCACTTCTTTCATAGCGGAGGAATCCTGTATAGGAGGACTCCCGATTTGGGATTACTGAGGTGTGTCGAAGCAAAGGAAGCATCCAGGTTGTTGGAGGAAGTTCATGCAGGGACTTGTGGTTCGCATATGAATGGTTTTGTCTTAGCCAAGAAAATACTCCGGGCCGGTTATTTCTGGATGACTATGGAGACGGACTGCATCTAGTATGTTCGGAAATGCCATCATTGCCAGATCCATGCAGACATGATAAAGGTGCCTCCTAACGAGTTCAATGCAACAAGCTCACCATGGCCGTTCGCCACTTGGGGAATGGATGTCATTGGACCTATCGAGCCTACCGCATCAAACGGGCACAGGTTCATACTAGTGGCGATTGATTATTTCACCAAATGGGTTGAAGCAGCATCATATAAGGCGGTAACCAAGAAGGTTGTGACAGACTTCGTTCGCGACCGTATCATTTGCCGGTTCAGCGTCCCAGAGTCAATCATCACTATAAATGGTTCCAATCTCAACAGTGATCTGATGAAAGCAATGTGTGAGACATTTAAGATTAGGTACAAGAATTCTACAGCCTACAGACCTCGGATGAATGGAGCCGTAGAAGCGGCCAATAAGAACATTAAGAAGATACTAAGGAAAATGATAGAGAAACACAAGCAGTGGCATGAAAAGCTATCCTTTGCTTTATTGGGATACCGTACCACAGTCCGCACAATCAACTGGGGCGACACCCTATATGTTGGTTTACGGTACCGAGGCAGTCATCCCAGCCGAAGTGGAGATTCCCTCCCTGAGAATTATGCAGGAAGCAGAACTTGAAGATGCAGAATGGGTAAAAAGTCGTTACGAGCAATTAGCCCTTATAGACGGAAAAAGACTGAATGCAGTTTGCCACGGTCAGCTTTATTAGAATAGAATGACCAGAGCCTTCAACAAGAGAGTCAGGCCAAGACAATTCGCGCCAGGACAGTTAGTACTGAAAAAGATTTTTCCGCATCAAGATGAAGCCAAAGGGAAATTCTCTCCCAACTGGCAAGGTCTGTACATGGTTCACCGAGTTCTAACCGGGGGAGCCCTTATACTCGCAGAAACGGACGGAGAAGTTTGGCCAAAGCCGATCAATTCAGATGCAGTGAAGCGATACTATGTGTAACCATTATGATTCCTTTATGATGTAATTTGAACTACGTCTGACCTGATTCCCGCTTAAAAGGGGATATGTAGGCAGCCTTATGGGTTAAGTCACAATTCAATAAAATTTTCATTCCCCCCCCCCTCCGACATTAGAAACTGGGGCAGAATTTTGAGGAGGACCCTCAAAATTCCGAAGTTGATCTCCGCCAATCATCACGCGCAGCCGTCAGAATCACCAGACCAGTAAACTGGGGCAGAATTTTGAGGAGGACCCTCAAAATTCCGGAGCAAAAGAGGTTGCAATATCTTGAACCGTGTCGCAGTCATCGGTTCATCTAAAACCATTTTAACTTTATGTATTTACATCATGTTTTATTTTACTAAATCATGCATGGCTACTGTCAAAATAGCTTTGTTTAGCAACGCTACCCCAAATGAAAGCAAGAGCCGAGTAGGACAAGCGAAGTCCACGGGAAGACGAACTAACCTTCCCCCTAACAAAACTCACAATCTTTCTTTGAATGCAGGCACCCCAAAAACATAGAATCATCGGATACGATTACAAACTCACACTTTTCAGGAATACAATTCTCAAGATCATCGCCCATTTACAAGTGCTATCCGCGCACGACATTCCCAGCAGCCCCAATGACAATCAACAATCAACTATCATCTATCAGCTAAGAGATTTTGTTACTATGCATTTTTCTCTGCATTGCATAAGGCTACTTTTCTGCCTTCCGAGACTAAGCACTGTCTCCATCTGTATTTTTTCTCTGCATTGCATAAGGCTACCTTTCTGCCTTCCGAGACTAAGCTCTATCTCCACCTGCATTTTCTCTGCATTGCATAAGGCTACCTTTCTGCCTTCTGAGACTAAGCTCTGTCTCCATCTGCATTTTTGCATTGCATAAGGCTACCTTTCTGCCTTTATCTGAGACATCAAATAATACCTAAGGAACCATAGTCACCGCCTTCCATGACCCAATTACATTCCTTGGGATTTTACGGCCATAAAACTGGAATTTCGCCCGAGTCCCATATTTTCGTATGCTATAGCCCACGCCTTCCGCCGTGGGCGTCCGAGCACCCGGACCCGGATCGCCTAAACTTTTCGTTGGACATGAAATATGACCAAAAGAACCATAATCACCACCCCGAAATGACCAAATTATATTTTTTGGCATTTTACAGCCAGAAAACTGGAATTCTACCCTATTCCCATATTTTCGTGTTCTATAGCCTACGCCTTCCGCCGAAGGCCCGGGCCCTCTGATCTGGATCGCCAAAATTTTTTCCGGGACATCAAATACGACCTAAGGAACCATAGTCACCTCTCCGCCATGACATAATTACATTTTAGCCATTTTACTACTATAAAACAGGAATTTTGCCTGATTCCCATATTTTCATGGGTTATAGCCCACGCCTTCCGCAGTGGGCTTCGGCCTCCGTACCCGGATCGCCTAGAACTTTTCCGAGACATTAAATACAACCTAAGGAGCAATAATCACCGCCCCGCCAAGACCAAATTGCATTTTATTGCGTGATACGGCCAGCAAAATTAGAATTCCGCCCGATTCCTATATTTTCGTGTGCTATAGCCCACGCCTTCCGCCGTGGGCACGGGACCCCGGACCTGGATCGCCTTAAAAATTTTTGTGACATCAAATACGACTTAAGGAACCATAGTCACCGCCCTACCACGACCAAATTACATTTTTTGGCATTTTACGGCTAACAAAATTGGAATTTCGCCAGATTCCCATATTTTCGTGTGCTATAGCCGACGCCTTCCGCCGTGGGTACGGGTCACCGGACCTGGATCGTCTAAAAAAATTTTGGGAGATCAAATACGACTTAAGGAACCATAGTCACCTCCCCGCCATTAACCAAATTACATTTTTGGTGTTTTATGGCCATAAAACTGAATTCCGCCCGATTCCCATATTTTTGTGTGCTATAGACCAAGCCTTCCGCCGTAGGCCCGAGCCCTGGACCCGGATCGCCTAAATTTTTCCGAGACATCAAATACGAGCAAATGAATTATATCACTGCTCCGCCATGACCAAATTACATTTTTAGGCGTTTTACGGCCATAAAACTAGAGTTCTACCCTATTCCCATATTTTCGTGTGCTATAGCCCACGCCTTCCGCCGTGGTACCAGGCACCCAGGAACCATATTCGCTGCCCCACCATGACCAAATTTTATTATTTTTTGTTTTACGGCCATAAAACTAGAGTTCTACCCTATTCCCATATTTTCGTGTGCTATAGCCCACGCCTTCAGCCGTGGGCCCAGGCCCCCTGACCCGGGTCGCCAAAAAAATTTTCGAGACATCAATACATCCTAAGGAACCATAGTCACCACCCCGCCATGACCAAATTATATTTTTTGTATTTTACGGCCATAAAACTGGAATTCCGCCCTATTCCCACATTTTCATGTGCTATGACCCACGCCTTCCGCCGTGGAACCAGGCCTTCGGACCCGGATCGCCAAAAATTTTTCTTGGACGTGAAATATGACCTAAGGAACCATAATCACCGCCTCGCCATGACCAAATTACATTTTTGGCGTTTTACAGCCATAAAATAGGATACCACCCTATTCCCATATTTTTGTGTGCTATAGACCACGCCTTCCGCCGTGGGCTCGGGCCCCCTGACCCGGGTCGCCTAAAATATTTTGGCACATAAAATATGACTTAAGGAACCGTAGTCACCGCCCCGCCATGAGAAAATTACATTTTTAGGCATTTTACGGCCATAAAACTGGAATTCCACCCGATACCCATATTTTCGTGTGCTATAAGCCCACGCCTTCCGCTGTGGGCCTGAGCCTCCGTACCCCGATCGCCTAAAAATTTTCGAGAAATTCAATTTGACCTAAGGAACCATAGTCACCGCCCTGCCAACACCAAATTACATTTTTTGGCATTTCTTGCTATAAAACGGGAATTCTGCCCGATTCCCATATTTTCGTGTGCTATAGCGCACGCCTTTCGCCGTTGGCCTGGGTCCCCGGGCCCGGATCGCCTAAAATTTTTCCGAGATATCAAATATGACCTAAGGAACCAAAGTCACCGCCCTTCCATGACTAAATTGCATTTTCTTTCGTTATACGGCCATAAAATTTGAATCGTGTGCCATAGCCCACGCCGGCCCCTGGACTCAGATAACCTAAAAATTTTCTGGGACATCTAATACGACCCAAGGAACCATAGTCACCGCACCTCCATGAACGTATTATATTTTTTGGTATTTTACGGCCATGTAACTGGATTTCCGCCCGATTCAAATATTTTCGTGTGCTATAGCACACGCCTTCCGCCGTAGGTCCGGTCCCCTAGACCCGGATCGCCCAAAAATTTTTCGGGACATCAAATATGACCTAAGGAACCATGTCACTGCTCCGCCATGACCAAATTACATTTTTAGGCATTTTACGGCCATAAAACTTGAATTTCCCCCGATTCCCCTATTTTCCTATGCAATAGCCCACGTATTCCCCCGTGGGCCCGGGCCCCCTGACCCGAATTTCCTAAAACTTTTGCAGGACATCTAATACGACCTAAGGAACCATAGTCACCGGCCCTCTTTGACCATATTACATTTTTGGCCGTTTACGGCCTTAAAACAGGAATTCCATCCGGTTCCCGTATTTTCGTATGCGATAGCCCACGCCTTCCCTCGTGAGCCCGGGCCCCCAGACCTGGATCACCTAAGAAATTTTTGGGAAATCAAATCTGACCTAAGGAACCATAGTCAATGCCCTTCCATGACCATATTTAATTTTTTGGTGTTTTACGGCCGTAAAACTGGAATTTCGCATGATTCCCATATTTTCGTGTGCTATAGCCCACGCCTTCCGCCATGGGCCCGGGCCTCGGATCCGGATCGTCTTAAATTTATCTGAGACATCAAATACAACCTAAGGAACCATAGTCACCGCCCTCCATGACCAAATTACATTCCTTGGGATTTTACGGCCATAAAACTGGAATTTCGCCCGAGTCCCATATTTTCGTATGCAATAGCCCACGCCTTCCGCAGTGGGTGCCCGAGCCCCCGGACCCGGATCGCCTAAAATTTTCGTTGGACATGAAATATGACCAAAGGAACCATAATCACCACCCCGAAATGACCAAATTATATTTTTTGGTATTTTACAGCCAGAAAACTGGAATTCTACCCTATTCCCATATTTTCGTGTACTATAGCCCACGCCTTCCGCCGTAGGCCCGGGCCCTTTGATCTGGATCGCCAAAAATTTTTCCGGGACATCAAATACGACCTAAGGAACCATAGTCACCTCTCCGCCATGACATAATTACATTTTAGCCATTTTACGACTATAAAACAGGAATTTTGCCTGATTCCCATATTTTCATGGGTTATAGCCCACGCCTTCCGCAGTGGGCTTCGGCCTCCGTACCCGGATCGCCTAGAACTTTTCCGGGACATTAAATACGACCTAAGGAGCAAAAATCACCGCCCCGCCAAGACCAAATTGCATTTTATTGCGTGATACGGCCAGCAAAATTAGAATTCCGCCCGATTCCCATATTTTCGTGTGCTATAGCCCACGCCTTCCGCCGTGGGACCGGGCCCCCGGACCCGGATCGCCTTAAAAATTTTTCCTGGACGTNATAGTCACCGCCCTGCCACGACCAAATTACATTTTTTGGCATTTTACGGCTAACAAAAAATTGGAATTCCGCCAGATTCCCATATTTTCGTGTGCTATAGCCGACGCCTTCCGCCGTGGGTATGGGTCACCGGACCTGGATCGTCTAAAAAAATTTTGGGAGATCAAATACGACTTAAGGAACCATATTTTCGTATGCCATTGCCCACGCCTTCCGCCATGGGCCCACTCTCCATGACCCAGATCGCCTAAAGTTTTCCGGGACGTCAAATACGACTTATGGAATCACAGTATCCTCCCGGCCATGACCGAAATTCATTTTTTGGTGTTATATGGCCATAAAACTGGAATTCCGCCCGATTACCATATATTTGTGTGCTATAGGCCACGTCTTCTACCGTGAGTCCGGGACCCCAGACCCGTATCACCTAAATAATTTTCGGGATATCAAATACGACCTAAGGAACCGCAGTCACCACCCCGCCACGAACAAATTACATGTTTTGGCATTTTACGGCCATAAAATTAGAATTCAGCCCGATTCTCATATTTTCGTGTGCTATAGCCCATGCCTTCCACTGTAGGCCCGGGCCCCTGGACTCGGATCGCCTAAAAATTTTTCGGGACATCTAATACGATCTAAGGAACCATCGTCACCGCCCCGCCGTGACCAAATTACATTTTTTGGCATTTTACAGCCATAAAACTGGAATTCTGCCCTATTCCCATATTTTCGAGTGCTATAGCCCACGCCTTCCGCCATGGGTCCAGGTCCCCTAACCCGGATCGCCTAAATTTTTTTTGGGACATCAAATACGACGTAAGGAACCGCAGTCACCACCCCTCCATGAACAAATTACATTTTTAGGCATTTTACGGTCATAAAATCGGAATTCTGCCCGATTCCCATGTTTTTGTGTGCTATAGCAACCGCCTTCCGCCGTGGGCCTGGGCCGCCGTACCCTGAGATATTAAATATGACCTAAGGAACCATAGTCACAGCCCCTCCATGACCAAATTATTTTTTTGGCATTTTACAGAAAGAAAACCGAAATTTTGCCCGATTACCATATTTTCGTGTGTCATAGCCCACAGCTTACGTCGTAAGCCCGGGCCCCGGACCCGAATAGCCTTAAAATTTTCAGGGACATCAAATACGATCTAAAGAACCATAGTCATCGCTCCGCCATGAAAAAATTACATTTTTGCATATTACAGCCATAAAACTGGAATTCCGCTTGATTCCCATATTTTTTTGTGCTATAGACCACGCTTTCCGCCGTAGGCCCGAGCCCCTGGACCCAGATCGCCTAAAAATTTTCCGGGACATCAAATACGACCTAATGAATTATATCACCCCTGCGCCATGACCAAATTACATTTTTAGGCGTTATACGTCCATAAAACTGGAACTCCACCTGATTCCCATATTTGCGTGTTCTATAGCCCACGCCTTCCGCCATGGTACCAGGCGCCCAGACCCGGATCGCCTTTTCTGGGATATCAAATACGATCTAAGGAACCATAGTCACCACCCCGCCATGAACAAATTACATTTTTGGCATTTTACGGCCATAAAACTGGAATTCCGTCCGATTTAATATTTTCGTGTGCTATAGCCCACGCCTTCCGCCGTAGGCCCAGGACCCTGGACCCGGATCACCTTAAATTTTTTTGGGACATCAAATATGACCTAAGGAATCATAGTAACCTCCCCGCCATGACCAAATATCATTTTTGGTGGTTTACAGCCATAAAACTGGAATTCTGCCCGATATTCATATTTTCGTGTGCTATACTCCACGCCTTCCGCCATGGGCCTGGGCCCCGCACCCGGATCGCATAAAAAAATTTCGGGACATGATATACGATCTAAGGAACCATAGTCACCGCTCTGTAATGATTAAATTTAATTTTTTGGTGTTTTACGGCCGTAAAACTAGAATTTCGTCCGATTGCCATATTTTCGTGTGTTATAACCCACGCCTTCCGCCATGGGCCCGGGCCCCTGGACCCGGATCGCCTAAAATTTTTTCGGGACATCAAATACCAACCTAAAGAACCATAGTCACCACCCTGCCCTGACCAAATTATATTTTTAGGCGTATTAGGGCCATAAAACTGGAATTCCACTCGATTCCCATATTTTCGTGTGGCATAGCCCACGCCTTCCGCCGTGGTCCTGGTCCCCCAAAATCGGATCGCCTAATATTTTTCTTGGACATCAAATACGACCTAAGGAACCGTAGTTACTGTCGCACCATGACCAAGTTTAATTTGTTGGTGTTTTACGACCATAAAACTAGAATTCCGCCCTATTCCCATATTTTCATGTGCTATAGCCCAAGCATTCCGCTGTGGGCCCAGGCCCCTGGACCCGAATCGCCTAAAAAATTTTCGGGACATCAAATACGACCTAAGAAACCATAGTCACCGCCCCGTCATGACCAAATTATATTTATTGGTGTTTTACGGTCATAAAACTGGAATCCGCCCTAATTCCATATATTCATGTGCTATAGCCCACGCCTTCCACCGTGGTACCAGGCACCCGGATCGCCTAAATTTTTCTCGGACGTGAAATATGACCTAAGGAACCATAATCACCACCCCTCCATGACCAAATTATATTTTTTGGCATTTTACAGCCATAAACACAGGAATTCCGCCCTATTCCCATATTTTCGTGTGCTATAGCCCACGCCTTCCGCAGTGGGCTCGGGCCCCCTGAATCGGATCGCCTAAAATTTTTTCGGGACATCAAATACAACTTAAGTAACCGCAGTAACCATCGCACGATGACCAAATTACATTTTTAGGCGTTTTACGGCCATGAAACTGGAATTCCGTCCGATTCCTATATTTTCGTGTGCTATAATAAGCCCACGCCTTCTGCTGTGGGCTTGGGCATCCGTACCCCGATCGCCTAAAATTTTGCTAGGACATTAAATACGACCTAAGGAACCATATTCACCATCCTGCCAAGACCAAATTACATTTCTGGCATTTTACGACCAGAAAATACAAATACTGCCTGATTCCCATATTTACGTGTGCTACAGCCCATGCCTTCCACCGTGGGCACGGCCCCATGGACCTGGATCGCCTAAAAAAATTTCGGTACATCAAATATGACTTAAGGAAGCATATTCACTGCCCTGCCATTACCAAATTATATTTTTTGGCGTTTTCGGCCATATAACGGGATTTCTGCCCGATTCTCATATTTTCGTGTGCTGTAGCGCACGCCTTCCGCTGTGGGCACGTGCCCTCGGACCTGGATGGCCCCAAAAAAAATTCGGGACATCAAATATGACTTAAGGAACCATAGTCACCGCCCTGCCATGACAAAATTATATTTTTTGGCTTTTCCGGCCATAAAACGGGATTTCTGCCCCATTCCTATATATACGTGTGCTACAGCCCACACCTTCCGCCATGGGACCAGGCCCCCAGACTGGGATCGCCTTTTTCGGGATATTAAATATGACCTAAGGAACCATAGTCACAACCCTGCCATTACCAAATTACAATTTTTGGCGTTTCCGGCCATAAAACTGGAATTCTGCCCGATTCCCATATTTTATTGTGCTATAGCGCACGCCTTCCGCCGTGGGCCTGGGTCCCCGGACCTGGATCACCTAAAAGTTTTCTGGCACATCAAATAAGACCTAAGGAACCGTAGTCACCGCTCTGCCATGACCAAATTTCATTTTTTGGCTTTTTACGGCCATAAAACTTGAATTCCGCCTGATTCCCATATTTTCCGGTGCTATAGCCCATGCCTTCCGCCATAGGCCCAAGCCCTCGGACCCAGATCGCCTCAAATTTTTACGAGACATCAAATAGGACCTAAGGAACCATAGTCACCGCCCTTCCATGTCCAAATTATATTGTTTGGTGTTTTACGACCATAAAACTGGAATTTCGCCCTATTCCCATATTTTCGTGTGCTATAGCCCACGCCTTCCATCGTAGGACCGGGCCCTCGGACCCGGATCGTCTAAAATTTTTCTTGGACATGAAATATGACCTGAGGAACCATAATCACCACCGTGCCATAACCAAATTCTATTTTTTGGCATTTTACAGCCATAAAACTAGAATTGCGCACTTCCGCCGTGGGCCCAAGCCCCCTAACCCGTATCGCTTAAAATTTTGTCGGGACACAATATATGACATACGGAACCGTAGTCAGCGCCCCGCCATAACCAAATTAAATTTTTAGGCGTTTTATGGTCATAAAACTGGAATTCCGCCCGATTCCCATATTTTCGTGTGCTATATGCCCACGCCTTCCACTGTGTGCTTGGGCCTCCGTACCCGGATCGCCTAAAAAATTTTGGGACATTAAATACGACCTAAGGAACCATAGTCACTGCCCCGCCAAGAACAAATTAAATTATTTGGCGTTTTAGGGCCAGAAAATTAGAATTCCGCCCGATTTCCATATTTTCGCGTGTTATAGCCCACGCCTTCCGCCGTGAGCAAGAGCCCCCGGACCTTAATCACCTAAAAAATTTCGAGACATCAAATACGACTTAAGGAACCACAGTCACCTCCCTTCCATGACCAAATTACATTTTTTGGCGTTTAAGTCCATAAAACTAAAATTCTACCTGATTCCCGTATTTTCGTGTGCTATAGCGCATGCCTTCCGCCGCGGTCCTGGGTCCCTTGACCCGGATCGCCTAAAAGATTTTCGGGACATCGAATATGACCTAAGGAACCAGAGTCACTGCCCCGCTATGACTAAATTACATTTTTTGGCGTTATACGGCCATAAAGTTTGAACCGTGTGCTATAGCCCACACCTTACGCCGTGGGCCCGGATAGCCTACAAATTTTTGGGGACATCAAATACGACTTACAGAACCATAGTCTTTGCCTCGCCATGAACAGATTACATTTTTTGGCGTTTTACGGCCATATAAATGGAATTCCGCCCAATTCAAATATTTTCGTGTACTATAGCCCATGCCTTCCGCCGTAGGCCCGGGCCACTGAACCCGAATCGCCCATAATTTTTCCGGGAGATCAAATACGACCTAAGGAACCATAGTCACCGCCCGCCATGATCAAATTTCATTTTTTGGCTTTTTAAGGCCATAAAACTTGAATTTCGCCTGATTGCCATATTTTCATGTGATATAGCCCACGCCTTCCGTCGTGGGCCCGGGCCCCCGAACCCCAGTCGCCTAAAAATTTTCTAGGACATCAAATACGACCTAAGGAACCATAGTCACCGCCCCGCCATGACCAAATTTAATCTTTTGGTGTCTTACAACCATAAAACTGGAATTTTGCCCAATTCTCATATTTTCGTATACTATAGCCCATGCCTTCCGCCATGGGCCCAGGCCACATGACTTGGATCGCCTAAAAAATTTTCGGGACATCAAATACGACCTAAGGAACCATAGTAACCTCCATTCCATGACCAAATTTCATTTTTTGGTGTTTTACGGCCATAAAACTGAAATTCCGCCCGATTATCATATTTTCGTGTGCTATAGCTCATGCCTTCCGTCGTGGTCCCAGGCCCCCGGACCCATTTCGCCTAAATTTTTTCCGGATATCAAATACAACCTAAGTAACCATAATCACCGCCCCTCCATAACCAAATTTTATTTTTTGGTGTTTAACGGCCATAAATCTAGAATTTTGCCTGATTTCCATATTTCCGTGTGATATAGCCCACGCCTTACGCCGTGGGCTCGGACCCTAGACCCGGATCGCCTAAAATTATTTGGAACATAATATACGACCTAAGGAACAATAGTCACCGCCCCGCCATGACCAAATTACATTTTTTGGAATTTTACGGCCATAAAACTAGAATTTCACCCGATTTCTATATTTTCGTGTGTTATAGCCCACGCCTTCCGCCTTAGGCCCGAGCCCCCAGACCCGGTGTCACACCTCCTTTTTCCCGAAGGGGGATAGGGAGTTTTTCCAATTAAAGTGACATTAATCGAAATGAGATTATTTGGAGATTGCTTATAAGGTCATGAATTGTAGACCCATTTGGAGAAGCATGTAAATTAGTAAATTACTAAACTAATCTGTGAAGTAAAGAGAACGGAATTTCATTAAACCAACGCCCAGCACCTCCCAACTCAAAAATATTTTCGTTTGGATTTGATTTAAGAACTACTGACTTTTACCTTTGATAAAAACGACCAAATTTCTTAACTAACAGTTTACTACCTAAAAGATATTCTCAAGAGTTCACTTCTAGAATCTAATATGTACAAATTCTATCGACAAATTTACTAATTATTTTTAAATCATGATTTGACCACTAAATCTCATCAAAACCAGATCATCCATCTTCTAAACTAATCCTGAAATCCAACGAAAACTAACGAGCTATTTCAACAAGACAAAAGAAACAAACAAAATTGAAATTCTAATGAATACTAGCAAATCAATATGAACAAACATATAACACGTAACCAACGAATCAAGGCAGAAACATGCTTGAAGATGAAATCAAAGCATGCTATGGAAAAAATATCAAATTAATAGATGAAAAAAATAAGAAGCTGAACCTCAATGACTTTCTTCAGTATTTGATTTATCAAACAAGCTCCGAGTGAAAAAATTCGGCAGTACAAGTCGCTCTGAATTGAAGACAAAACTTTCGATCAGAACTTCGATTAACGACCTCGACTTTGAACCAAAGAGAAACTCGACTTGACTCAGAAGCTTTAGCTATTTTTCTGAGATTGTTCTGGAGGTGAGGAGTTGGGCAAAAGAACTGTATTTTTGAGCTCTTATCGGAGCTTCTGGACAGTTTTCATGGCTCCTCAGAGATCGTCGTTTCCAAGCCACTGCCGGCGATCAGATCCAGCGAGCGAAGAAGGAGTTTCGTGGGGGTTGCGCTTGCTGGAGGTGAAGGAGATGGCTGTCGTTCTTCACTTCTATGTGCGTGTGTGTGTGAATTCCCTTTTTCGAAGAAGGGAGGTCGTGGCTGATTTTCTTTCCAAAAGAGAGATCTGCGGCTGAAGCTTCATTTTTTTGGAATTGGGTCTTAGCTCAATTTTTGTCTTAGGATGTGGCTGCTGATTTTATTTTGTGAAGAAGGGGTGCTGCCCATTTTAGCCTTTTCTATGGGAGGGGATCTAGAATTAGGTCTAGGTTTTTAGGAAAGTCCCCTTTTAAAGAGAGGGAATTAGGTGTATATTAGATAGGAATTTTTACATTCCTATACCATATAGGAAACCTTATTACCCTCAATGTTTAAGGTTTGATATAATTACATTTAGTATACCAAATTACCAATTCTATACCATAGTGTATTTTAAGGGTACAATTAATGCAGCGTATATCCCTCCTTAATTCAAGGTACTGTATATCCCACCCCTCCCACGTTTCTCTCCCCAAACCCTCACCCTCACCCACGTTTTAGTGAGGGATTTCTTTTCTTCATGCCCTCTTTTTTCCTTCATATGTTTTTGGTTCAGATACCAGGAGAATCTTTGACACCAGTACTTCTACATACTTAACTTGTAACATGGTATGTTAATACTGAAATTAGAACTGTTCACTAGGCATTCGGTTCTTTGAAATCTATGTAGCTTATCAGTTCAGAAATTGATTCCTGGGCTTCCAGAATGAGCATTGCTTTACGTTTCAGTTGTGTAGAATAGGTATGGTTGTAATTCAAGAAGTATGGTTGTATTGTACGAAGGGTAATATGCAAACTATGAATACTTCTTTGAAATTCAAGAAGTATGGTTGTATTGTATTTAAAGAGGCGTGAATTTATAGAATAGGTTTAATGTGAGGAATGAGTCAAATAAGACTCACAATGGCTTGTTTTCTACATTTAATCTACAACAAAACTACATATCATTTGAAAAATTAATATGAAAATACAGACTTTCAATGTTTCTACAAATTATCTGCAAAATATCTACAAACTGGGTACATTGAATTTTAATATCCCAATTCCCATTCAATTATAGCATAATTGGGATTTTCAACATAATTGCATTTTTTGCAGAAGATTTGTAGAAGTTTTAGTCGTTTTGATTTGTGAAAAAAGAAAACAAAGCATCTACAATCAGAATACAAATAACCTACAATTTATCTACAATTTGTCTACAATTTATCTACAATTTTTCTACAGTTTCTGCAATATGTCTTGTTCTTTGAGTTTTAATCTGAAATTCAGTCAAAACCAAGTCTAATCTTCACCAAAACCCCTCAAAATTGAGATATAAACTCCAAGCCATATTCCCGATTATTTTCAACAACACCCAATCCAAACAAATAATGATTTTTGAAAACCCAAATTTGAATTCAAAGCTTTCAAGCTTTTTAATGGCTGTCAATGGTGGAATTGCTGCTCTCTTTTCATTTGCTTTTTATTACTGAAATTTGCGATTGAGAAATAGAGAGAGATGTAGAGAGAATTCTGGAAACAGAGTGTATCGCAAAAATAGAGTATGGAAAATCTTTGTTCTGCGTTGTGGAAGATCGGAGTGAAGCCGACGATAATTATGGAATGTGCGTGATTTGCGTTGGGGAAGATCTGGAAAATATTTAATTCCCCTTTTTTAGCGCGCAAAATAAGGAATCATAAAGCTACAGTGATTCCTTATTTAATACATTGTGTATATTAGGTAGAAATATTATTAGCATGAAGGGTAATATGCAAACTATGAACATATTAGGTAATATAGTTTCATATATGGTATATATACGAAAATTTCCCAGATAGATATGAGGGGATATTGGGTTTTTGGTAGTGGGCTAGGCGAATTGGGTTAAGTTTTAGGCCAATTTGGGCCATGCCTTGGACATTTGGGCAAAGCAAGACTTTAGGAGAAATAGTCCAAATTAAAACTTTTTTCCCTTTTTTGTGATTTTGATTTTTTCTTTTACTGATTATACATGAAAATAAAAATACTACTCCTAGACTTGAATAGCAAGATAAAATACTAATCACTCAAAATTTACTTAACAAACTAATATATTTTTTTGGAAAACCTTTTCTTTATTTGTAAATGAAGATAAAGCTTATATTAAAAATGTGACTCTTTTTTTATTGTTTTTAATTTTCATAAATAAAATATATATATAAAAGGAGAAATAAGAGCTAAAATATGTAGATTAAACTTAAAATATATTTACCTATTAAAAGTGATGAAAAACTCAAATACAGTCAAAAATTAGGTGCTCACAGCTGCCCCTCTTTGCTTGAAAACATGAAGAATTTTCACGCAAAGACAAAGTGAGTCATGTGACTAATTTTTGACCATATCGTTGTTCAAAAGAGGAAGAAAATAAAAGAAAAAGGTGCAACCGAGTCCTAGTTTTGGACAGCCTACATATCGCGGGTTATAAGGGAATCAGGTCACGTGTAGTTCAAGGAGAATGATGGAGTGATGAATTCGAGAGTCGAGTGAGGTTCCGTTGAAGCTCCAATCCGTGGTCCTGTTATTACATCAAAATTAAAATTAAAAAGATCAACTAAGCCTATCAGCTACGAGTTACAAGATTCCTATCTATGAGTCTTCTGAAGCTTGATATTAAGTCTTGGTTGGTTCTTCATGTGGACTCTGATGTGAATCTTGATGCTTGTTAGCTGAAGGTGCTGGTTCATTCCTTTTTCAACTTCTCGGATCAAGGCGAAACATGCAAAGATTGTGACTTCAATCACGTCTTGATCAGTCCACATCTTTTCTCCCCTTCTGCACTTTGAGTTCACTTCTTTTTCTTTTCTTTTTTTCTTCTTTTTTTTAATTCTGGATTGAGAGTCCTTCTTTTGGTCATCTCAAATCCTGTGCCTCGAGGTATAACCTATTCAGGCACCAAAACAAACGGACGAACGATATTTTCTGCCCCAGTTTTCACTAGGAAGATTTTGTGAGTTATTTGTAACCAAACTCTATTCTACTTCATTATTAAAAGCAATAAAAGTCAGGATTGTGTATCCTTGGGAAAAAGAGATTAGGGAGTGGATACCCTATATCTAAAATGAAATCAACTAGGGATTGGAGACCCTATTGTTGGAAAATCATCAACTAGGGAGTGGTGACCCTATGTTGGCATCAGGTTATGCTGGCATCAACTAGGGAGTGGAGACCCTATGTTGGCATCAACTAGGGAGTGGTGACCCTATGTTGGCATTAGTTATGCTGGCATCAACTAGGGAGTGGAGACCCTATGTTGGCATCAACTAGGGAGTGGTGACCCTATGTTGGCATCAGGTTATGCTGGCATCAACTAGGGAGTGGAGACCCTATGTTGGCATCAACTAGGGAGTGGTGACCCTATGTTGGCATCAGATAATGCTGGCATCAGGTTATGCTAGCATCAACTAGGGAGTGGAGACCCTATGTTGGCATCAACTACGGAGTGGTGACCCTATGTTGACATCAGGTTATGCTGGCATCAACTAGAGAGTGGAGACTCTATGTTGGCATCAACAAGGGAGTGGTGACCCTATGTTGGAAAACGAGACCAGGGAATTGTATATCTTATGCTAAAACGAACCAAGAAGGAATTTTTAATTTTTGTGGTGTTTGAGAAAATCATTCTTTTAAACAAATTGCTCCAACGCTTTTTTTCTCAAAGGCATGAACAAATGAATTTTTTTATTTTTTTATTTTTAATCGAAACATCCTCTTTTTTTTTCTTTTTTTTTTTTAATTTTCTAGGAGAAAATTTATCAGACTAGGTTTTAATCTTAGGAGAAAGATTCATCATACTAAGACGTTATCCTAGGAGAAAAATTCATCGGACTAGGTTTTCTATCTTAGGAGAAAGATTCATTAGACTAAGATTTCCATCCTAGGAGAAAGTTCATCAGACTAGGCCTTCTATCTTAGGAGAAAAATTCATCAGACTAAGACGTTTATCCTAGGAGAAAGATTCATCAGACTAGGTATTTTTTGTTATCTTAGGAGAAAGATTCATCAGACTAAGATTTCTATCCTAGGAGAAAGTTCATCAGACTGGGTCTTCTATCTTAGGAGAAAGATTCATCAAACTAAGATTTCGATCCTATGAGAAAATTCAGCAGACTAGGTCCTTTTTTTGTTATCTTAGGAGAAAGATTCATCAGACTAAGATGTCTATCCTAGAAGAAAATTCATCAGACTAGGTTTCCTATCTTAGGGGAAAGATTCATCAGACTAAGATGTCTATCCTAGGAGACAATTCATCAGACTAGGTTTCCAATCTTAGGAGAAAAAATTCATCAGACTAAGATGTTTATCCTAGGAGAAAGATTCATCAGACTAGGTGTTTTTTTATATATCTTAGGAGAAAGATTCATCAGACTAAGACGTTTATCCTAGGAGAAAATTCATCAGACTAGGTTTTCTTATCTTAGGAGAAAGATTCATCAGACTAAGACTTCGATCCTAGGAAAAAGATTCATCAGGCTAGGTCCTTTTTTTGTTATCTTAGGAGAAAGATCCATCAGACTAAGATTTCTATCCTAGGAGAAAATTCATCTGACTAAGAATTTTATTGGGAGAAAATCCATCAGACTAGGGCTTTTTATCCTAGGAGGAAAAATGTAAGTGCCATGGCAACATTTTATGCACATTAGCATGACAAATAAAGGCAAAGATTTGAGAAACTTCCCTTTGTCGGCTCTTCTCTTCTCTTCTTTTTCTCTTTTTTTTCTTTTTTTTTTTTTTGAAAACACTTTCTTTCCACTGCTTTGTTCCTGTTTAAACAAAGAAAATTTTGTCAGTTTTAAAAGTGATGGTTGGTTTGTGGCCTTGATGTCTTTGGCAGCTTGGCTTTGTGATCATCCAGCCTTTAGAAGAATGACTGCATTTGTAGTTGGTTGCACTGCTGGGAGACTCTATTGCTTACAAGGGACCTTTAATTTCTGTATCAACCCTGATTGTTTTGCTCCCAATGCCATTTGTGTTTTGTGGCTCAGCCAGCCTTATCTCGAAAAAGAGATTTCTTTTCTTGGATAACCTTTTCTGATATCTTGAATGACTTTTGCTTCTGGAGCAATTGTCTGTCAGAGAGAATCACAACTGGAAGTGCCTTTTGCACGATGTGTACACTTCATAGTCCTTGTTCAGTACTACAGAGAATCCCTGATTAACCGTAAGGTTATTTTATCTTGCTTTAGCCAAGTAGGCTGATAAGAGTCTTTTGAGGGGGAAGTCTTTGCATGAATTCTCAAAGGCATGTTGGTTGTAACCACTGAGCGTGCTGGCCAAATTTACTTTGTGCAACTAAAAAGCTGGTAGCAGATTTTGAAATCTTTTGTTGCTTGTTTTGAGAAGGATTGACTCAGAGTGAAGGACACAATGATGCAAAGAAACAATATTAACAAGAAATGCCCCTATCGAGAAAGACAGGGGAAGAGTTTAACTAGCCTTAGTGATCATGACATGCATTTTGGACTTAATGGCCGATCTATCAAACCAATCCAATCCTTTTTATCATTCTTATGACCTTTGAAGTCAGGTTTGTTCGTGTCAATTCTTTGCATCTGCCTCACGACTTACTTTTGACTAATGGTGCCCCGAGGAGTTTTCACCAACACGTCTCTCTCATTTATTTATCTCTACTTACCGTCGCCTTAAAGTGCCCGTGAAGGTTTTCACTAGTAAGACTCTCTCATTTTTCTTTTATTTTTTTCTTTTGCCTTCTTGTGTGAGCAACTTGACAGTGTTTTATG
Organism: Nicotiana attenuata; assembly: GCF_001879085.1. Taxonomy (NCBI): domain Eukaryota; kingdom Viridiplantae; phylum Streptophyta; class Magnoliopsida; order Solanales; family Solanaceae; genus Nicotiana; species Nicotiana attenuata. The sequence goes on along the minus strand of NW_017670992.1, from coordinate 358,325 downwards.
TCGTGTGACAACCTTTGTTCATTGCATGCATCTTTTGGCATTCTTGAAGGCATATCGGGAGGTCTTTATTTGGAAGGTTTTGGATAGGGTTGGAATGAAGGGTCGGCATGAAGGCTCAAAGTAGACTCAAAATAAGGGGTTTTAGACTTAAAACTCTTGGAATCGACTCTTTCAAAAGTAAAATAAAATCTTTTCCCCAGTTCCAGATACTGGGGATTTTAGGATTTGTTTTTTTTTTTACTCTTATTTGGTTGGACCGAACCGTGTAAGGCTGCCTACGTATCTATTTTTTTTAAGGAGTCTGGTCGAACGTAGTTCAAACATGTGACCTAACTAAATTTTTTTTTTCCATCTTTCTTTCTTCTTCTTTTTTTCCTTTCTTTTGTTTTTCGTTTTCAAAACAACTTGCCCTAGCCTTTATTTTCTGAGGGCATGGACCTACGACTGTTCTTTTTTTTTTTTGTCACTTGAACTTTCTAAGAGTTGCCCCAGTTTGTACTCTTGGGGTATGGACTTTTATTGTTCTTTTTTTTTTTTTTTTTTTGACTTTTAACTCTAAACTTGATTCCAAAAGAGGTTAGTCAAAGAAACTAATACAGGCTCAAAAAGGGTAACAACGGGTATAAAGTATTTGTGTAGCAGAAAAAGGGCCTCCCAGCCTCGAGAATGCCAAACATAGTAACTTTTCGCGATCACAGCATTGACGAACATGTTTGTCTTCTTGGGTCTTTTTCAGTGTAAAGCTGTATGAGCAATACTTTCCTCGCTGTGAATGACCCTTGTCAATTAGGGTGACTTTTCTTGGATTTTGTCTTGATGTAGAAGATGCATTTTGCCACTAACCGATCCATTCAAAGTTGTCTGGATTATATCTTCTTTTGAAAAACACTTTCTATCTCTTAGTGGTAAACAGACTTCAACCCGTCCGATCATCCTTAAGCCCGATCTTCTCAATGATTCAAAGTTAGAGATCCTGAACTTCCATGAGCATGAATGCTTTGATTCCGTGTAAACTTGGCTCATGCTTATTTTTCAAATGTTTCATGTCTTTATTCATCTTCAAAAGTGTCTCTTTCTCGCTTATCCAATTCAAGATTAAATCAGTTTTCTAAGATCTGGCCAAAAATTCCGCATGCATGCCATGTCACTAGAACTAGCGTGAAAAGAATTATGCACAAAATGGACACAAAATGACTGGTTGTTTTTTATTGAATGAAGGATAGTAGGGTCCGATAACACAAAAAGAAGAAGAAAAGAAGACAAAATAAGCTACCACGTCTAAAGGAAGAGTGACTTTCCAGTTACTAAGCGGCATCTAGCCACACATTCGCACATCAGCATTACTACGGCATTTGACCATTTTGATTGCTTTGGATTTAACACTCAAATTTTGATAATCATCTCGAGCAGCCCATGTCCTATTGCTCAAATCTAGTAAAGTCAAACCCATGTTTGCCTCCATTTTTAATTTTTCACCGCCAACTTGCCCACTTGCCTTTTCGTGACCCTGGATCAGAACAATGGTGCTTGTTCCATTGGTTGAGAAGATGTTTTAATATTCGAGAGATCTTGGATTGCTCTTGTGACTCGCCATTGCAAACCAACAAACCGAGTACCTTTGACTAGCTTTTATTTCAAAACAACAAACATGTTAGAATAAACACTCTTTCTTTCTTTTTTCTTTTTTTTCTCTTTTCTCTCTTTTTTTGTTTCTTTCCTTTCTCTTTTTTTTTTTGGTTTTTCTTTTTTTTTTCTTTTTCTTTTTCCTTTTTTTAAACCATTCGATCGAACCTGATGTGAGTTGCCTACATATCATGACGTCGCATGAATTAGATCTTGCGTAGTTCGGGAAGATCAGGAATAAAGAAAATAAACTAACTCTTTTTTTTGAATTTTGAATTTTTTTTAAAAAATTTTCGAAGAAAGACTTATAAAGAAGAAAGAAAATATTTTTGAACTTCGATTTGTTTTTCTTTTTGTTTTTAAGAATTTTTGAAAAGAAAGACTTCTAAAGAAGAAAGAAAATATATTTTTTTAATTTTAACTTTTTTTTTGGGAATTTCGAAAGAAAAACTTTTAAAGAAGAAAGGAAATTTTTTGATTTTTGGACTTTTACTTTGAATTTATGAGAGAAATACTTCGAAAGAACTGAGAAAATAATTTTTGAATCTTGATTTCTTCTGAATTTTCGAAAGAAGAATGAAAATATTTTTGGGTTTTGAGAAAGATTAAAAGAAAATTTTGTATTTTTAAAAATTAGTCTAAAAGAAAGACTTCCTAAAGAAGTAAAGAAAAATATTTTTGGATTTTTTGAAAATGGTGGGCCGGAACCGATAAGGTTTGCCTCCGTATCTCACATCCGGTGAGAATCAGACCCGCGTAGTTCGGTCAGTTCTGACGCAACAGGAAAATATGACTTATTTTGAAATGGCTTTTCCTCTTTTTTTTTTAAAATCTCGGCAGAGTTTCAGGATAACTCAAATACCTATCACTCACTCTCTTTATTCTTCTTTTTTTTTTTCATTTTCTTTCCCTATTCTAGAAGTCAGTCAACATGCAAGCCGAAACAGACAGATATGCAAGTAGCATGTAAGATGCATCAGGATGGACTTTTAATTTTGGTACACCTGTCCTAGACAGACCCAACCCTGTGTTGAGTCCCCAAAGTCAAATGCACTGATGCAAACAAGCGTTCCTACTAGGGATCCGACAAGAGGCTATATTATTCTAGGTTTAAAACCTGGGTGTATTGTTCTAAACCTGGCTTACCCGAGCGGACAACTCGAGCCGGGAGGGGAGGGGCAGCGTACCGGTAACCAAAAGATCATCGGGCTTTGCAACTTGTCCGAACCTCGTTCTAAATTAAGGATATGACACTAATAGAAAAGAAGTCACGCCAGCGTGCACTTCCCAGAAGATTTAGAAGACTCAGAGAGAAGAAGGATTTCGTAACAGTTTATATACAGTTCACAGAATATCAAAGCGCTAAAAAGCGGCAATTAGCACATTAGGCTCAAACACGTAAAAATCAGATAATAAATGAAAGCCAAGTATAACAGTTATTCTAAGCTCGAATTCTTGAACCCTGAACTAGAAGTTCAGGGTTCTATCCCCAGCAGAGTCGCCAGAACTATCACACCTCCTTTTTCCCGAAGGGGAATAGGGAGTTTTTCGAATTAAAGTGGCATTAATCGAAATAGATCGGGTAAATCGAGGAAATTGACTCTATTTTTGGTCCGCGAACACAGAAGATTGGGTAAGGAATTCTGTTAACCCGGGAAAAGGTGGGAGGCACTCACGAGTTCCGTGGTTTTAGCACGGTCGCTTAACTATTAATAATTGGCCTAATTGTCTAATTTTTTACATGTTTTAAACCTATTGTGCATTTTTAACTTTCAACCGCTTTTTATATTTATGGAACTATTTCTGGAACAAGTCACGATTGTCGTACACTTGTTTGTTTTTATACACATTGCAAATTGCGTCACAGGGACCGTACCCACGATCTACAACATGTTTATTTTATTATTGTTCGAAGTTATGGTAGGGTCACATGAAATGTGCACCCCAAATTGAAATTTACGTATCATGACTATGACACGGGAACCGTACCCATAATCACGATGATTTATTATTAATCGCGTCTAAAGAAGGATACGATGTTCATAAATTCTTATTTTTCCAAGTTTTTGAGATTGCTTATAAGGTCATGAATTGTAGATCCATTTAGAGAAGCATGTAAATTAGTAAATTACTAAACTAATCTATGAAGTAAAGAGAACGGAATTTCATTAACCAAAGGCCAGCACCTCCTAACTCAAAAATATTTTCGTCTACATTTGATTTAAGAACTACTGACTTTTACATTTGAGCAAAGCGACCTAATTTTTTAACTAACAGTTTACTACCTAAAAGATATTCTCAAGATTTCACTTCTAGAATCTAATATGTACAAATTCTTTCGACAAATTTACTAATTATTTTTAAATCACGATTTGGCCACTAAATCTCATCAAAAATAGATCATCCATATTCTAAACTAATCCTGAAATCCAACGAAAACTAACAGCTATTTCAACAAGACAAAAGAAACAAACAAAATTGAAAGTCTAATGAATACTAGCAAATCAATATGAATCAACATATAACACGTAACCAACGAATCAAGGCAGAAACATGCTTGAAGATGAAAGCAAAGCATGCTATGGAAAAAAATATCAAATTAATAGATGATAAAAAATAAGAAGCTGAACCTCAATCACTTTCTTGAGTATTTGATTTATCAAACAAGCCCCGAGTGAAAAAATTCAGCAGTACAAGTCGCTTTGAATTGAAGACAAAACTTTCGATCGGAACTTCGACTAACGACCTCGACTTTGAACCAAAGAGAAACTCAACTTGACTCAGAAGCTTTAGCTATTTCTCTGAGACTGTTTTGGAGGTGAGGAGTTGGGCAAAAGAGCTGGATTTTTGAGCTCTTAGCGGAGCTTCTGGCCGGTTTTCATGGCTCCTCAGAGATCGTCGTTGCCAAGCCACTGCCGGCGATCAGATCCAGCGAGCGAAGAAGGAGTTTCGTGGGGGTTGCGACTGCTGAAGGTGAAGGAGATGGCTGTCGTTCTTCACTTCTATGTGTGTGTGTGTGTGAATTCCCTTTTTCGAAGAAGGGAGGTCGTGGCTGATTTTCTTTCCAAAAGAGAGATCTGCGGCTGAAGCTTCATTTTTTTGGAATTGGGTCTTAGCTCCGTTTTTGTCTTAGGATGTGGCTGCTGATTTTATTTTGTGAAGAAGGGGTGCTGCCGATTTTTAGCCTTTTCCATGGGAGGAGATCTAGAATTAGGTCTAGGTTTTTGGGAAAGTCCCCTTTTAAACAGAGGAAATTAGGGTGCATTTTAAATATGAGAGGATATTGGGTCTTTGGTAGTGGGCTAGGGGAATTGTGTTAAGTTTTGGGTCATGCCTTGGACATTTGGGCAAAACAAGACTTTAGGAGAAATAGTCCAAATTAAAACTTCTTCCCCTTTTTTGTGATTTGATTTTTTCTTTTATTAATTAATAGATGAAAATAAAAATACTACTCCTAGACTTGAATAGCAAGATAAAATACTAATCACTCAAAATTTACTTAAGAAACTAATATATTTTTTTGGAAAACCTTTTCTTTATTTGTAAATGAAGATAAAGCTTATATTAAAAATGTGACTCTTTTTTTATTATTTTTAATTTTCTTAACTAAAATATATATAAAAGGATAAATAAGAGCTAAAATATGTAGATTAAACTTAAAATATATTTACCTAATAAAAGTGATGAAAAACTCAAATATAGCTAAAAATTAGGTGCTCACACCCGGATCGCCTAAAATTTTTTCGAGACATCAAATACTACCTAAAGAACCATAGTCACTGCCCCACCATGACCAAATTACATTTTTTGAAGTGTTACGTCAATAAAACTGCAATTCCGGACGATTCCCATATTTTCGTGTGTTATAGCCCAGGCATTCGGCCATGGGCATATGCCTCCGTACCCGAATCACCTAAAATTTTCCGGGACATTACATACGACCTAAGGAACTATAGTCACCGTCCCGCCATGACCAAATTATATTTTTTGGCATTTTACGGTCAGAAAAATAGAATTCCGCCCGATTTTCATATTTCGGGTGCTATAGCCCACGCCTTACGCCTGGGCCCACGCCTCGGAACCGGATAGCCTAAAAATTCTCAGCGACATCAAAATACGACCTAAGGAACCATAACCACCCCACCATGAACAAATTATATTTTTGGCATTTTATGGCCATAAAACTGAAATTCCGCCTGATTCCCATATTTTCGTGTGATATAGCCCACGCCTTCCGCCGTAGGCCCGGGCCCCTAGACCCGGATCGCCTAAAAGTTTTCCGAGATATCAAATACAACCTAATGAACCATATCACCCCTCCGCCATGACCAAATATTTTTAGACGTTTTACGGCCATAAAACAAGAATTTCGCCCGATCCCCATATTCGCGTGTGCTATAGCCCATGCCTTCCGCCATGGGACTAGGCCCCCGAACCCGGATAGCCTTTTCCAGGACATCTAATACGACCTACATAGTCACCGCCCCTCCATGAACAAATTATATTTTTTGGCATTTTATAGCCATAAAACTGGAATTCCGCCCGATTCCCATATTTTCGTGTGCTATAGCCCACACCTTACGCCGTAGGCCCGGACCCCAAGACCCAGATCGCCTAAAAATTTTCCGGAATATCAAATACGACCTAATGAACCATATCACCGCTTTTCCAAGACCAAATTACATTTTTAGGCACTTTTACGGCCATAAAACTGGAATTCCACCCGATTCCCATATTTTCGTGTGCAACCTACGCCTTCCGCCGTGGGCCCGGGCCCCCTAGCCTGGATTTCCTAAAACTTTTCCGAGACATGAAATACGAACTAAGGAACCATAGTCACCACCCCGCCCTGACCAAATTATATTTTTGGGCGTTTTACGGCCGTAAAACTGGAATTCTGCCTGATTCCCATATTTTCTTATGTTATAGCCCACGCCTTCTGCTGTGGGGAGGGGCCCCTGGACCCGGATCGCCTAATATTTTTTTGGGACATCAAATACGACCAAAAGAACCATAGTCACCACCCCGCCAAGATGGAGTTTAATTTTTTGGTTTTTTACGGCCATAAAACTGGAACTCAGCTGATTCCGATATTTTCCTGTGCTATTGCCCCACGCCTTCCATCATGGGCCGAGGCCCCCGGACCCGGATCGCCTCAAATTTTATCAGGACATCAAATACGACCTAATGAACCTTAGTCACCGCCCTGCCATGACCAAATTACATTTTTTGGTGTTTTACGGCCATAAAACTGGAATTCCACCCTATTCTTATATTTCTGTGTGCTATAGCCCACGCCTTTCGCCGCAGGCCAGGGCCCTCGGACTCGGATCGCCAAAAAAAAATTTGGGACATGAAATATGACCTAAGGAACCATACTCACCGCCCCGCCATGACCAAAATTACATTTTTTAGCGTTTTACAGCCATAAAACTGGAATTTCGCCCTATTCCCATATTTTCGTGTGCTATAGCCCACGCATTCCGCTGTGGGCTCGGAACGCCTAAAAAATTTTTGGGACATCAAATACGGCCTAAGGAACCATAGTCACCTCCCCGCCATGATCAAATTATATTTTTTGGCATTTTACGGCCATAAAACTGGAATTCCACCCGATTCCCGTATTTTCATTTACTATAGCCCACGCCTTCCGTCGTGGGCCTAGGCCCCCAGACCCGGATAGCCTAAAAATTGAGTCCCATATTTTTGTGTCCCATAGCCCACGCTTTCCACCGTGGGCCCGGGCCTCGGAACTGGATCGCCTAAAATTTATACAGGACATCAAATACGACATAAGAAACCATAGTTACATTTGGAAGAGGAAGAAAGAGTTTGGAGAACAAGATCCATGCGAGCATTCGCGGACATTTGCTGATTGAGAAGTCTTTCTTTCAGGTCCTCCACCTGTTTCCTGAGTTCAGCATTCTCCTTTGCTAGGCGTGCAACCTCTGCGTTGTGAGAACTATAACTAGGTACCTCTTGCAACTGACGTAGCTGACTCTCAAGAATCGTGTTCCTAGCCTTCAACTTCTGGATCTCCTCTGTAGCACTATTTTGAGCTTTTATCAGTTGAGAGATTGTGGAAGTGCTTCCAACTCCTCCGACTTTGTCAATACACTCACACTCCTCCAGAGTAGTTTTTGAAAATGATTGCTTTTTGGTGCCTACTTTGGCCTGTCCCAGAGGTACTTTGAAAAACTCAAAAACATTTGTGAGAAGGAACCCATAAGGCAGTCCAGGATTCCCATCTCTAAGGTTTTCTACCTTCTGCATATGCTCAATCATTATGGCAGGAAAATTGATGGAGGAAAAATTATCCAAGTCTTCCATAGGAATAGGTCAGCTTTGGATGCAACAGATCTTCTTTCAGCGCGAGGAAGCAACACTTTATTAACCATCTCAAGGAGCAACTAATAAACTGGAAGGAGTGCCTTCTTATGCACATGTTCCCCATGTTGTACTCTCTTGTCCTTGACAATGGAATTTATGAAGTTTGGTGTGCAGGCACCCTGAATAGATGACAGTCCTTCGGTAGGAACACCCAGAATTGACCCCAATAAGGCAGAGTCCATCACTATGTATACCTCATTTACTAGCACACAGATTTGATCACCATCTACTGTGAAGAGGCTGGTGTAGAAACTCCGCACCTCATCCTCCTACACTATAGAAGCCTCACTGGTAAACAGATTGGTTCACTGTTGAGAATTACAAATGTCCAATAGTTCTCTCATCCCAGCACTCTCTAGAATGTCAGAGGCAAATGTGCAGCCCCACAGCACTTTCTAATTCCCCAACTTCCTTTTCTCAGACCTCAAGACCCACTCACTTTTCCTTTCTTGATGGAACCAAGTTCCTCATCATCATCATCCCTCTTTCTTTTCACTGACTTGCCAATAGACTTTTCCTTCTCCACTGACTTATTCTGTATATGTTCACCAGATTTTTCCACTTCTTCCTCATCAGACATGTCACCATGCTCCTTCACATCTTGTCACCAGAATTTTTTACCAACTTTTTACTGGAACCAGCAACAGCACTCTTGGAAGAACTCTCAGCACCCTTAGAGGTGTGGCTTTCGGATTGAGAGAAAGAGTGCTTCTTCCTTGAAGACTTGCGGGTCGGGAAACTAGGTTCCTCTTTGGTTTCCTCATCCACATCCACTAAAGGAACATCCTTTCCTTGTACAACTTTTCCATCTTTGACCAACTTTCTCCTTCTCCGACTCCTTTTACTCTTCTTGAGAGCAAACTATAGAGCCTCCTTTTACTGCAACCATGTAGTAGGTCGCTTAAGAGGTGGCTCTGAAGTTACCACTAGCTTAGTCCTAGCCCTGATAAAACTAGCATAAACCAAGTCATCTGCATCTTCTACACTATCAAGATTCATCTCAGGCACCACCATATTCAAAGGCTCAGAATCTAAGTGGGGAGAGGGAGCAGGATCAATACTGACATAGGGAGATGACTCCTGACCTGGAACCTCCACGGAGGGATCAGGTTCAACATTTGGGACCCCGGTAGCATCATCTTATGCCAGTTATTCAAATGGCACAATTGCTCCCTTTTCTTCTGATGGATGGGTCTCTTCCCTCTGAGGCTTAGACCCTCCTACACATTCCTCTACAATAGTCCCTTCTGATGAAATGGAAAACGTATTCTCTATTCACTCCTTTTCTTGTGGTTCCATGGCAATTTCAACAGATCAAAAAGTGATACTTACAGAGTTACAACTTTTCATGGTGGTCTGAGTCTCTTCATGACTAATCACCATATCTTCACTCAAGTGCTCAACCATGAATAAAGTTGAAGGTCCCGAAACGAGGTTCCCTTGTTTACCCTGTTGACGCTGTTTGACTGATGAGACTGGAGGAGGACAGACATTCTAAGACCTGCTTAGATGAGGAGTGGACTTAGAGTGGATAGGAGACGGAGTGGAGTGTATAGGAGAATCTGCCTTAGGGTTTGGACTAGTGATTGTGTTGGGAGAGGAGTTCACTACTGAAATATTGACTAATGAGGACTCAATCACAGTGTTGTCAGGCACACTGAAGGTTGCTTGATTTTTAGACATTATGAGATTATTTTCAAAGGACTGTGGATTTGAGAAGAGATAAGACAAATAGGGAATTTTGAGTTTGGAAGAGAAAGAGTTGTGATGTGGATTTAAATATGATGAGGGACCGGTTCTGAAATGGCGGCACCCTTTTGCTTGGGAGATGTATCGTTTAGAAGAGGAGTGACGTTTGGGCTGTGACGTATTGGCTGAAGAGACTGTCACGCTGATGATGATGTGGCATTATTTTTGTCCATTTTAAATGTTACATCCCGTGAGTTTAATAACATTGACACAGTTATATATGTTTGATATAGTATTTTGAGTGGAACATTTTTATAAAAGTTTGAAAAGTATGATTTTATATAGTTATTAATTTTACAACTTCCGAATATGCTTTAAATTATACGCATAATATGAGAAAGTTTATGAGATTTTCTTTGTTGTAAAGATAGAAATTATTTTCTCACAAGAAAAGATGGATATCTTTTTACCATTTTAAGAATTAAGCATATGAAATTTTTTACTTTTTATATGAGATTAGGAAAATTAGAATTTGAGAAAATATGTGCATTTTTACATGGATGTTTTAATGAAATAATAGTGTATATATTAATTTTTATTTTACCACATGACCATAATAGTAAAGTATCTTATAGTAAGATATATATAAAGTGTGTTGAGTAGTATTTTAAGTAATTTGAGATAATTCTCAATTGTGTGGGCATGTAAATAGCTAGAATGACTAAGCACTGCTTAGTAGGTGGACGTGGATGCTTGACAGCATAATAGATCTAAAGTTTAACACATGTGTCAACAAGAGTTACACATAATCATGGCACTTGGGAATTATCAGAACTAGCATATCTAAATCTAAAATCTAATGGTTGTACTTTCGTTTTAGAAGTTGGCGGATCAATATGAATTACAAACAACTGATAGTGATTCTTGATGTTAAAAGTTTAGAAACTAGTTCAATGGGGAACATACCAAAAATTTGGCAAACAAAAAATACATTAACCACCTTTGAAAACTGTTCCAATTATCCCTCGTCTCAATATTAATGTAATGAAGACTGTTTCCTTAGCATGAATGTCAGATCCGAAATAGGTTTCCTCTTGAGAATCCACTTCTTTCACCTACTAATCTTCATGACATGTTTTAGTTTTTTCTATTGAAGATTCTCGTTTTGGATTTCTGTTAGAAGTCTTGAAAACGTTCTAGCACTATGCTCTAAGCCTCTAAATAACTTTTGTTACAAGGCTTTACCAAAATAGCTGGCATGCTATGTGATTATGATTGAGTGGTGGAAGAGATTGTTCCCTTCTTTCTTTTGGCATGATCCAAGTAACGATACGTAAACGTAATGATATTCCATAAGTTGTTCTACTCTTAGCAGTTAAGGATGTCTGTGTTATTTGTTAGTTTGTATGGGTCCACCAAATCATAGAGTACCTGATCCTCTGCAAGTTTCTGCTAAGAGCACTTAGTAACGCAGTAAGTAAATGAGGCAGAGGATTTTTACGTGAAAAAATACCGCACAAGGGGATCAAAAAACCACGACCTACACTGTAGGCTTTTAACTTCACTAACTTGTAATCTTACCTATTACAAGCCACTTTACAATACTTCCGATTGTAACTCAACGAGTTTACGAATTTACAAGAGAATTCCTAATCAGTATGCTTCTAAGTAAGCGATTTAGGAGATATAGTAAGTACAATAACAAGGTTACAACTCAACTAGGACAGCAACAATCAATCTTTTAGGAACTGGTCCGTAGTGGCGTTCAACCTTGTTCTTCAAGCTTGAGAGGATGATTTTTCTGTTTTTGCTAGAGGCTTGAATTAGAAACAAAAACCTTCCAGTGATATTTTTGTATAAATCCCATTTGGTACATCTTGATCACATCACTTGAAATGATGTGAGTACTTTGTTTGGTTAGAGAATGAGTAGGCTGACAGTGTGGTGCAGTACAGCAGAAACAATGCTGTCGGTCACTTCATTTCCAGCTGTTTGAAATGACTTGTACTGCTACGAGGAAACCACAAGAGTATCAGGTACTTGTTTGGTTCCTAAGCCCTGAAGCTGTAGTAATTCATCTTTAGCTAAAATCCATCAACGCTTGCAGCAATCTAAGTAGGTCAGGTTCCCTAACTGGTTCTTAGCAGTAAGTTTGTTAGATCATCAAAATATAAGGTAAGAGTGTTTAAGATCTATCAATTTCCCCCTTTTTGATGATGACAAACTTAACAATTATAAAGTCAGACTTGGGCATTAAAAAAAATAGTTTCAAAGAGTTCCCCCTGAGACGATGCCTTAATTATTCATGTCAGAGTAATAGAGCAATTCATATGAACCAGTTCCCCGCTGTGGTTCCCCATAAGTCCTATATTACTCCTTTGTTTTCCCTCTTTTGGCATCATTAAAAAGAACAACGGCACAAAGAAGTCCAGCTAAGCTAACTCATGCCACATATGTGCACACAATCATGAGAAAGAATAGAACACAAAGAGAAGTACTAGACAAAACAAAAGAGGATTCATATTAATAATTTTGATATGCCTCATCCTTTGAAAAAGGAAGAGGCTACATTGGACTTGTTCACAGGAGCAGTAGTAGTAGTACATCCCAACCATCATAAAAAAAGCAAAAAAAAAACATCCACCAATCATCAATAAGGAAACAAGAAAAAGGAACATATCCAGAAAACTGGTCACTGAAGGGGTTCTTAGGGGGCACTAGGAGGAAAAGGCTTGGAAGCTGCGGCAAGTGTCTGGAGAACAAGATCTATTCGGGCGTTTCCTGACTTTTGCTCGTTGAGCAGTTCAGCCTTCAGGTTCTCGACTTGCGCCCTGAGATCAGCATTTTCTTGGGTCAAATGGATCACCTCATCATTTGACATGGGAACCGCTCGGGCTTGCTGACCTTCCAGGATAGCATTCCTGGTCTTCAAATGACGTATCTCCTCAGCTGCACTGTTCTGGGCATTGATGAGCTGAGACACAGTTGAAGTACTTCCCACACCCCCATACTTCTCTATACACTCGCACTCTTCCAAGGTTGTATGTGAGGATGTCTGCTTACGGGTCCCCACCTTACCTGTTCCTAGTGGAACCTTAAAGAACTTGAACACCTGGGTGAGCAAGAATCCATAGGGAAGCCCGTGATTACCATCCTTGAAATTGGCCACCTTCTGCATATGTTCAATCATTATCGCAGGCAGACTCACAGGGTTGAAACCGTCCAATTGCTCCATTAGGTATAGATCTAATTTTGAAGTTACAGACCTCCTTTCTGCTCAAGGCAACAGTACTTTGTTAACCAGCTCAAACAATAGCTGGTAGACAGGAAGTAGTGCTTTCTTATGGATCTGGTCCCCTTTCTGATTGGAATTATCTTTCACCACCGCATTTTGGAAGTTGTACTGGCAAACATCTCGGACACTCGACACTCCAACTATAGGAACTTGCAAAATTTCTCCAAGCACTTGCACGTCAAAGACAATGTCCACACCATTGACCAAAGCACAAACATGGTCAGTATCGATTGGAAAGAGACTGGCAAAGAAACTCTATACCTCCTCCTCATACACTTTAGGAGCATCAACATAGAATAGATGCACCCATTGTTGAAACTCCACCATTTCCAGAATTTGGCGCATTCCGGCCATCTCTGAGATTGTTGGGTCAAACGTACGACCCAGCAGAACTTTCTGATGCCTTAAGCGCTCAGAGCCAAGGCAGACCTCACTTCTTGCTTTCTTTCCAGGACTAGGTTCTTTAACTGTTTCATACTTGCATTTCCTATGCTTTTCTCCACTGACTTTACCTTTCCCCTTGGACTTGACAAGAATATCCTCATCACTCACTTCCTTCTTCATCTTGGTCTTAGATGTAGACCCTTTCTCCATGGAAACAGACTCAGCCTTTTTCGAGGACCGCCTTACAAGGGAACCAGGTTCCTCCGGAGTTCCTTCTTCCACCTCAACTACAGGAATAGCTTCATCAGTTACAGGTACACCATCCTTCACCAACTTTCTTCTTTTCTTCTTACTACTTTTCCTGCTCTTTTGGAGTGCAGAATCGTAGGCCACTTTGACTTGAAGCCTGGTAGTGGGTCGCTTGATTTCAGACTCAGGGGTGGAAACAACCCTTCGCTTACTTATGAATGCATCAAGGGCCACGTTGTCCAAGTCTTCTTCATCACTAAATCGCATTTCTAGTACTTGAATTTCCAGGGGCACAGCATCGAATGCAGGAACAACACTGTCCTGGGGATGAGACTCCTGACCTGGGTCCTCCTAAGAGGGATCAGGTTCCCCATGTGAAGCCCCAGTAGTGTAAGCTACTGCATCCCCTTCAAATGCCATTATGGCCCCTTCTTCCCTCACGATTTGTGACTCGTGTTTCTAGGAAATAACCTCATGCAGTACCCCATCACCGGATACCACAAACATAGTCTTTCTTCTTCAACCGATGCTTCCACAACCATGGAGTCGACTGCAACGATGGCGGAGCCTTTTGTGAACTAAGTATTTTGACCCTGTTCTCCACTTAGGGTTTGACTGGTGTGGGCAAAAGACGACGGAGAGAACAGAACAGTAGTTTCAAGGGTTTCTGAGTTGGGAAGAGGTTGGGAAACTAGGGAAGGTGTGACTGTAGCAGTAGAAGTGATAGAGGATGACAGGGACTCAGAGACGGCGAGAGGTTCCATAGGCGGATCAGAGGTGGTTACAGTTGAGGCAGAGAGATAGGAAGTTTTCTCAGCCATTGGAAGAGGTGGTGCGATAATCCTTTCCTTTTGGATGAATTTAGAATAGGGCTTATGGTTAAGAAGGGATGATGTTCTAAACAACAATACCACACAAGAGGGGGGTGATTTGTGTGGTACCCAATTTTCGCTCTAGAAGAACCTGGTTCTTCTAGGTGTTCTAACTACTACTGTTTGCGGAATTAAAAGTACATAAAATAAAGAACACAGAGATTTTTACGTGGAAAACACCTGGCTCAAAAGGTGAAAAAACCACGATCTACACTGAACCAAAACAGCATTTACAAAACTCTTGTAAACCTAAGGATTAAACTCTAATCCCTGTGTAGCACACAGCCTCAACTGTTGCGACACCTTCAAGTTAACTCTAACTTGAATACTCAAAGTACCTAGTACAAATGCTTCTATGAAAGCTGAAAGGTACAACTTTATACCACCTACTACAATTGAACTAGAAATAAAAGAAAGACACAATGGAATTGGTTCTTCTATCTTGTCCAAGTAGCTTCAGGAATGCACACTCAAATCTCACATAAATTGCTTGCAAAATTGCCTCGCTTTTTGCTCTCAATTTAGTTTCACTTCTGCGTTTGTGCAATGCCTGTAAAAGAGAACAATCACTACTATTTAATGAGTTAGCAATTAGAGTTTGATTGAGACTCAATTGTTGATCTTCCATCGAAGTTGAGTCCTTGATCAACACAAACTCCAACCCTATCCTTTATCCGAACCTGTGTTCTCTTCTCATAAGGAGACTTTCCCTCCTTATCCAATATGCAACCTTTTCGATCAGTTCAGGAGATATTGCTGCTTGATCAATGGGACTTATCTCCTTCACGTGCATCTCACATGTATAGGTTGACAAACACTGTGCTTTACCTGATGGACCTGGTCCATGACTGAGTTCATTTGTCATTCTTCAAAACTTTACCTGTTCTTGGGCCAACAAATTCCCCCTTTTTGATGATGACAAACTCTGTGCTTTCACTGATCTGAGAACCTGTAAGAACTCAGCTTAACCATCAACACTTAACTTAGAAAATTTTACTTATCATCAACCAGGTTTAATTAGGTTATAAATATCACTTATTCAAAATAATGAGTAAAGCACAATATCTCTTCCCCCTTTTGGCATCATCGAAAAGTTGCAAACATAATGTGAATCCGAGATGTTAAAAAATACTCATGGCCACTGGGGCAATTGCAAGTGAAATCATTATGCAATCATCAATAATCAACAAACAATTTTAACTATTAGGATCAGAATCATCATAGAACAAGAGAAAAACTGCAGTTGTCATTGATATAGATATGCTTCCACAAACAGACCATAAAAAGAAAGAAAAACTTCCAAAACATGAGCATAAAAACAAAAAATCCCTAATCTGGGTCAGTGGGGTTCACTGGGGTACTTAGACTAGTTCAGAAGACAAGTGCTGGGAGACCTAAGGCTTGGAGGAACTAGAGGGTTGAGATTGGAGAAGGTTTAGCATATTCTGAAGCATTCCATCACTTTTCTCCTTTTCTTTTGCTAGCTCACTTCTAAGGACATCTCTCTCAGTCTCCAATTCAGCCACACGAGCCTTGAGCCTAGCAATTTCATCATCTTTAGTTCCACATTCCTGAACCAAAGTCCTAACCTTGCTGTTGACGGGTGTCCTCAAAGATGAATCAGGTTCAACTGGGATGGCGTTGACAGGATAGTCACAAGCCAGCAGAGTCTTAACACCAAAATGTTCTTTGCTTGATGCCATTTCCCATTTCTTCAAAGGTACGTTCAACCTGTCCAACACAGTAGTCAGTATGAACCCATATGGAGTAGCATGTTCCTTGGAGCCATTGATGACCCTGTCTAACAATTTGACAATAAAAGCAGGCCAGTTGATTTGCATTCCTCTCACCAAGCACTCCATAAGAACCAGGTCCATGTAATTTGTAGTGTCTTCTCTCCTGTCTGGGCAAGAGGCACTTGTTGACAAATTCAAACAAGACCTTGTGCTCATTTCACTCTTCTGCACAAATCTGGCTTCAGGCACATCTTCAGAATCACAAAACCTTCTAGTGATTTCAATAGCAGTGGGAAGAGAATCCAGACATGGACACCTTTGCCTTGTATAATCATCATACCCTTCAGTAGGTATGTCCAGAATCTCACCCAGTTTGAGTGCATCAAACTTCACTTTCACTCCTTTCACCAGGCTGGTGACTACTCCATCCTTCACAGCAGCATTTGCCATAAATTCGGTCAGCTCAATCCTGGCCAACCTCCCATCCATTTCAAGGACCATGTCCTTCCAATCTTGTGCAGCTAGAGCATCCAATAGTCTCATCATTCCTGGCTCAACCAGGTCCTTCAGCAATCTTCCTTTCAGAATTTTTCTTCTGCCAAAGATGGCAAGCTTATCCTGCTCTTTTTCAGATTCCTCTTCTTCTTCTCCTCCACTCCACTCTTCATCTTCTTCAATAATTTTCTTTTGCTTGCCTTTTACTGCAGATCTTGTCCTCTTTGCTAATGAGGGTTCAGCAGACACAGGTACAGAAGGAGACTTCTTGGAAGAAGTCTTGGACTTTTTAGGTTTTGGTGTAGAAACCTCCATTGTTATTCCCCTTTCTTGATGGACCAGTTCCATCTCCTCTTCTTCTGCAACCTCAGAGGACTCTGCAACCTTTTTCTTTCCGTTTTCCATTTTCTTTTTCTTGCTCTCTTCCAGAGCTTTTTGTAGATCAGCTTCACTTTGTCTTACCCTGCTTCTTGTAGCCCTTCCCTTAGGTACTGAAGGGGCAGTAGATTTTGGGGATGAAGTCTTTCTTTTCTTGGATGGCTTAGTAACAGTTGGGGCCTTTTGTGAGGTAGATTTGCGTTTCTTTGGGTCATAACTTGCCCCAGCCTTTTCAGAAGATCAGCCAGAGTTTCCTCAGCAGATGAACCAGGTTCATCTCTTTGTTTGCTTAGATGAACCAACCCTTCAGCTGCTTCCCCGGATCCACTTCCCCCTGACATTATGCCACTCTTTTCTTCGACTCCACATATAGCAAGAACTTCTCCTTTTCCTTTTCCCTTTTTACTCCTACTCGATTCAGCCACCTATACATCTCGAATAGGTCCAACTAGAACAAACCTATTTTCTATGTTTTCAACCACAGAAGAACTTACCTCAATAGGGGTTTCTTGAATTTTCTCGGTGTCAGAAGACCCATGTTCTTCACCTTCACTGGCAGATATAAAGGATTCTGACTCAGAATTGGAGTCAGATTCTTGAGCTGGGCTTTCTTTCCTTTGGCTAGCTTTCAATCTCTCATTTAAAACTTTTCTCAGAGCTCCAGATGCTACAGTTTTTCTAGCCAACATTTTCTGCCTTCGAAACCTAGGTTTTGGGGATTCACTAGGAGGAGTAGATGAGGATGTATTTTATGGAGTTGGTGGTGGAGGAGTACCAGGATTATCTTGTGGGTTAGACATGGTTCTTCGTTTATGGAGAAAATTCGGGAATTTCTGAAGAAGAGAGGTTTGGGAATTTCTGGAGAGGAGAAGCGATTTAGAACTGGAGAAATATTTTGACGGTTTTAGAATAATGAAGAAGATTAGAGATGTGGTTGATATTTAAAGGCAATTAGACATTTACTCAGTAACGGCAGCTTTTCAGAGGTCAAAGAGAAGTCTAATCAACCTCTAATTCCAGTCCTTTAATGATTTATTTGGCTTCTCTAGATTTTAGGCAAAAATCACGGTTTTAGAGTTCTAAATGGACGAAACTGGTTCAATGCCTCAACGGATAGAATTTTCTAGGAATTTGGCAATGACCGAACTTCTGCTCATGTTTGAATTGTTAATCTTTCTAATTATGCAAAGTATTGAAAACATACCTGTATTTTCACATGACCACATACTGATTAACTAGGTTCTTCATATGGAACTCTCTTGAACATGCCTCAAGTGCCATAATAGAAAAAACTTTGTAAGAGATCAGTGAATCATATATACACAAGTCACAGGAGTATACTAATTAAAGTATAAAACTGAGTAAGAATTAATCTAGATATTTACAAAAGTTTAAACTCCTAACCAAATTTTTTTTTTCATAATTTTTTTTTCTTGTGAATTTTGAACTGGACCTATTTGGTGATCTTAGTCATCCCTAATTCCAACCTGTTCCTCTCAAAGTTTTCTCTACTCAGTGCTTTAGTGAAAATGTCAACAATTTGCTTGTCAGTAGCACAGAATTTTATGGAGATCAATCCTTTCTCATAGTTATCTCTTAAGAAGTGGTGTCTAACATCTATGTGCTTGGTTCTCTTATGATGAACAGGGTTCTTTGTCATACTTATAGCACTAGTGTTATCACAGAATTATTGAATACAACTAACTTCAATACCAAAATCTACTAGCTGTTGTTTGATCCATAGCAATTGAGCACAACAAGATGCAACAGCAACATACTCAGCTTCAGCAGTAGATAAGGCCACTGAGTTTTGCTTTTTAGTAGCCCATGACACTAAACATGAACCAAGGAAGTGTGCCATACCTGAGGTGCTCTTCCTATCCACTAGAAAACCTGCATAATCAGCATCAGCATATCCAACTAGATTAAAATTGCTACCTTTGGGATACCAAAGACACAAATCAGTAGTGCCTTTCAAGTATCTTAGTATCCTTTTGACAGCAGTCAGGTGAGACTCTTTAGGATTTGCCTGAAAGCGAGCAAAAAGTCCTACACTGAAAACAATGTCAGCTCTACTAGTAGTAAGATACAGAAGTGAACCAATCATACCCTTATACAACTTTTGGTCAACAGATGAACCAGGTTCATCAACATCTAATTTAGTAGCAGTTGCAATGGGTGTGTCTATTTCCTTTGATTCTTCCATTTTAAACTTTTTGATAGCTCCTTTGCATACTTCTGCTGGTGGATCATGGTTCCATTTGGACTTTGTTTGATTTGTAAGCCTAAGAAGAAGTTAAGCTCACCCATCATGCTCATTTCAAACTCACTCCCCATTAATTTTGCAAAGTCCTTACTTAGCTTATCAGTAGTGGCCCCAAAGATTATGTCATCAACATATATTTGCACAACAAGTAGATCCTTAATTTTTTCCCTTAAGAATAAGGTACTATCAATTTTACCTCTTTTGTTACCATGCTCCAGCAGGAATTTGGACAATCTTTCATACCATGCTCTTGGTGCTTGCCTGAGCCCATAGAGAGCCTTGTCTAACTTGTACACATGATCAGGACATTCCTTGCTCTCAAACCCTGGAGGTTGTTTTACAAAAACTTCTTCTTTCAGGTACCCATTCAGGAAGGCACTTTTGACATCCATTTGATGAAGAGTAAATTCCATGTGTGCTGCAAAGGCTATAAGGAGTCTGATTGCTTCTAGTCTTGCAACTGGAGCAAAAGTCTCATCATAGTCTATGCCTTCCTCTTGGCTGTAACCTTGGACCACCAGTCTTGCCTTATTTCTTGTAACTGTTCCATCTTCATCAAGTTTGTTTCTAAAGACCCACTTTGTGCCAATGACTGATCTGTCCTTGGGTCTTGGAACTAGATGCCAAACTTGACTTCTTTCAAATTGATTGAGTTCATCCTGCATAGCAATCACCAAATCTGCATCCTGCAAGGCTTCAACAATATTTTTAGGTTCAATAAGAGACACAAAAGCATCAAAAGCACATAGATTCTTTAATTGTGATCTAGTTTTAACTCCAGATGTTGGATCAGTGATAATGTTCTCGATGGGATGAGAACTTTGATACTTGTGAGTTTTCACAACCAATTGGTTTTTGCTAGATGTTTCTCCCATGTTCTGTTGCTGAGGAATAAGGTCATGAACAGGTTCCTTCAAGGGATTTATTTCAATTCCTCTTTGATTAGTTCCCCCTGTCATGTTGCCCTGGGTGGAAGAACCTGTTCCATCACCTGTTCCTTTGTTGGTCCCACTTTGACTTGTGTTGAGGCTTCAGTCAAGTCTTTTACCAATCCAATGGCTTCATCTTCATGTTCCTGTCTCTCAGAAAGAATGTTAGTTTCATCAAATACTACATGTACACTTTCTTCTACACACAGAGTTCTTTTATTAAACACTTTATATGCTTTGCTATGTGAAGAATATCCCAAGAATACTCCCTCATCACTTCTGGGATCAAACATACCTAGGGAGTCTTTTCCATTATTGTGCACATAGCACTTACAACCAAATGCCCTAAGATGGGATATGTTTGGTTTTCTCCCTTTAAGTAACTCATAGGGAGTCTTCTCTACAAGAGGTCTAGTCATGCACTTATTGATTATGTAACATGCAGTGTTTATAACCTCTGCCCAAAAGCTATGAGGAAGTTTACTAGAAAGCAGCATGGTCCTAGCCATGTCCTCAAGAGTCCTATTTTTTCTTTCAACTACTCCATTTTGTTGAGGAGTCCTAGGGGCAGAGAAATTATGATCTATACCATTTTCATCACAGAATTCAGCAAACTTGGAGTTTTCAAATTCAGTTCCATGATCAGACCTAATGGATGCAAGTTGATTTCCTAATTGTTTCTGAGTTTTTCTAACAAATTAAGTAAACATGTCAAATGTTTCATCTTTAGAAGTTAGAAATAGAACCCAGGTAAATCTAGAATAATCATCAACAAGCACCATTATATATTTCTTTCCACCTCTGCTCATGGTTCTCATTGGACCACAGAGATCCATATGGACCAGTTCCAACGACTTGGTTGTGCTTACCATTTTCTTGCTTGAAAGGATGATCTTACCTGCTTCCCCCTAGCACATGCCTCAAAAAACTTTGTCATCCTTGAACTTGATGTTGGGTAACCCTATCACCAAGTCCTTAGAGACTAATTTGTTTAGCTGATTCAGACTGGCATGACCAAGTCTTTTGTGCCACAGGAGGGGATCATTATCCAGCACACTTAGACAAGTTAGTTCATTTTCTGAGAGAGTGGACAAATCTACAATGTAAATATTGTTAACTCTCTTTCCCTGCAAAACAATCTTGTCAGTGGTAAGATTAATCACAAAGCATTTAGTAGAGGTGAATGCTACAAGGTTACCTCTGTCACACAGTTGTGACACACTGATCAGGCTATATTTCAAGCCATCTATTAAGTAGACATTCTCAATGGAGTGAGAGTCTGTCTTACCTACCTTTCCAACCCCAATAATCTCACCTTTCTTCCCATTTCCAAAGGAGACATTACCTCCCTTTAAGTCCTCAAGTGAAAGAAACTGGTTCTTGCTCCCAGTCATATGTTTTGAGCAGCCACTATCCATGTACCATATTTGGCTACTTCCTTTCACTTGGGCCTGCAAAAAGAAATCAGGGGTTAGTCTTAGGAACCCAAACTAGTTTGGGTCCCTTTCTATAAGCAAAAGGATAAATCAAATTCCTTCTAGCCCACAAGGCAGCCTACTTTTCTCTTGAACAAAAGCTTTGTTCTTTTGACAGGCCTTTTCTTTTGCATTACAATCATTTTCGTAATGGCCAGTCTTGCCACAGTGTGTGCAGATTTTATTCTCAGGAAGTGAGGTACTTGCTTTTAGGGTCCCACTTTGGTGCTTGAGTCCCATAGCCAAGTCCTCTTTTGTTGCTACTGTGATGCTCTTGCAACCAAGAGAGTGCATCAGAAGCCTTGTTCCATTTGCAAGTTCTGTCTAGTTCATATTTCACCTTCCCTAGATCTTCTTTTAGGACTCTAATCAACTCATCCTTCTATACAACTCATCATTCATTTTCCTAAGTTTTCCTCTAGAGTGAGATATATGTGATCAACTTTCTTCTTTCCTGTTCCTAATTTCAATTTTAAGTTCTCAGACCTAAGTTCTAGGACACTAGTGTCAAGTTCAAGAACCTGGTTCTTCAACTCAACATTTTTACTATCACTCTCATTAGCCCTAGACTCTAGACTTTTGCACTTGGCTTTTAGGATCACACATTCACTAAACAGATCTTCCTTCTCATTGTTAATTATCTCAGACTCATCAATGAAGTCTAGTAATAGCTCAGCCAGCCTTTCCTTAGACAGAAATTTAATCTTGTCTTTGAGATGAAGAATACTTACCTCTTATTCATCATCTGATTCTCCGATGGCCATAAGGGCCTGTTCATCTCTAGCTTCATCTTCTAAGTCCTCATCTGATGTTTCTCCCCAGGCAGCAACCATAGCCTTTGTTGATCCTTTATTCCTTTTTGGTTAAACTTGTTCCTTCTTCCTGTTCCTTCGTTCAGCCCTTTCTTTCTTCCACTCAATTTTCCATTGAGGGAAGTTCTTGATCATGTATCAGTCTTGCCATACTTGTAGAAACCCTCATTGATCTGTTTCTTAGGAGCCCTTGGTTTGTTGAAGGTTTTACCTTTTGAAGAACCCTTTCCTCTCATCAGGTACTTTTTGAAATCCCTTGTGATCATAGCCATTTCATCATCCTCCAGATCTGAACCTTCAGCAATTCTGAGAGCCAGACTTCTTTCTTTCTTGGGTGTATCCATCTTCATGGTTTGCCTTCTCAGTTCATAGGCAGTAAGATTTCCAATTAGTTCATCCAGCTTGAGGGTAGCAAGATTCTTAGATTCCTGAATAGCAGTGATTTTGCTTTCCCATGAGACTAGCAGAACCCTTGTCAAGATTTTCTCAACCTTGTCTTCTTCAAGAATAATCCTTCCAAGAGACTTAAGTTCATTTGTCAGCGTAGTGAACCTAGTATACATCTCCTGGATAGTTTCTCCTTCCTTCATAGTAAAATTCTCATATTGAGAATACAGCAGTGTTCCTCTGGACCTCTTCACTTGAGGGGTTCCTTCATGAGCCACTTGCAAAGTGTCCCAGATTTCCTTAGCAGTGGTACAACTTTGGATTCTGCTGTACTTATCTGGACCTAGTCCACACACAAGCTATTTCTTGGCCTTAGCATTTTTCTCCCACTTCTTCAGGTCTTCAGCAATGTAGTCAGCCCTTGTCTTTGGCACATCCACTCCTTCCTCATTCTTCTTTGTAGTTGCTAGAGGACCATCAGTGACTATGTCCCAGAGTTCATAGTCATCTCCTATGATGTGATCCCTCATCCTGTTCTTCCACCAAGAATAGTACTGTCCATTGAAGAGTGGAGGCCTAGCAGTGGATTGCCCTTCCCAGTTCCCAGGGGTGCACTCATGTTGATCTTTTCCTAAGGTGTTAGCCTCTTCAAGGATAACCTGGCTCTGATACCAATTGATATTTTATACGTCAATACCACACAAAAGGGGGGGTGATTTGTGTGGTACCCAATTTTTCGCTCTAGAAGAACCTGGTTCTTCTAGGTGTACTAACTCTACTGTTTGCGGAATAATAAGTACATAAAGTAAGGAACACAGAGATTTTTACGTGGAAAACACCTGGCTCAAAAGGTGAAAAAACCACGACCTACTACTCAGTAGGATTTTCCCAAACTTCCACTAAAATCACTAAGCCAAAACAGCATTTACAGAACTCTTGTAAACCTAAGGATTAAACTCTACTCCCGTTGTGGCACACAACCTCAACTGTTGCGACAACTTCAAGTTAACTCTAACTTGAATACTCAAAGTACCTAGTACAAATGCTTCTATGAAAGCTGAAAGGTACAACTTTAAACCACCTACTACAATTGAACTAGAAATAAAAGAAAGACACAATGGAATTGGTTCGTCTATCTTGTCCAAGTAGCTTCAGGAATGCACATTCAAATCTCACATAAATTGCTTACAAAATTGCCTTGCTCTTTTGCTCTCAATTTAGTTTAACTTCTGCGTTTGTGCAATACCTGTAAAAGAGAACAATCACTGTTATTTAATGAGTTAGTAATTGGAGTTTGATTGAGATTCAATTGCTGATCTTCCATCAAAGTTGAGTCCTTGAACAACACAACCTCCAACCCTATCCTTCATCCGGATTGTGTTCTCTTCTCATAAGGAGACTTTCTCTCCTTATCCCATATGCAACCTTTTCGATCAGTTCAGGAGATATTGCTGCTTGATCAATGGGACTTATCTCCTTCACGTGCATCTCACATGTATAGGTTGACAAATACTTTGCTTCCATGATGGACCTGGTCCATGACTGAGTTCATTTGTCATTCTTCAAAACAGAAGATTGTTCTATCTCGGGGACACACCTCCGGATATATTGTCAACACATATTCGAAACAGATAAGGTTCATCCCAATAATACATGCGGCAGTCACGATAAAACTTTTTCTTTTGTACAGAGGAAAGGTCATAGGGAACTATACCGTTTGCCAGGTAATTTGCGAAGTTTGCATACCATGGCACTTCCTCAAGACTTGTAGCGAGCAGTTTCTCATCTGGAAAGGCTTCCAGAATATCCTGAACCTCAACTGAGTTTTCAGCTCCCTCAAGTCGTGATAGATGATCAACGACTCGGTTTTTGTGCCCTTACGATCACGAATTTCAAGGTCGAACTCTTGCAGTAACGGCACCCAATGAATCAGGCGCAGTTTAGACTCCTTCTTCTCTATCAAGTACCTGAGAGCTGCATGATCAATGTATACAATTACCTTAGAGCCAATCAGGTATGATCTGAACTTGTCGAATGAAAACACCACCGCCAACATCTCCTTTTCAATCACAGTGTAGTTCAGCTGGGCTCCACTCAGCATTCTACTGGCATAGTAGATTGGATGCATTAGCTTGTATTTCCGTTGTCCCAGCACTGCTGCCACTGCATAGTTACTGCATCTCACATGAGTTCGAATGGTTGCTCCCAGTCGGGGGCAACAATGATGGCTGCTGTGGCTAGCCTCTTTTTCAACTCCTCGAATGCTACCCTGCAATCATCAGCAAACAAGAAGGGGTGATCTTTTTCTAACAACTTACAAAGAGGGTTGGCAATTTTTGAGAAGCCTCTTATGAATCTCCGGTAGAAACCGGCATGCCCGAGGAAGCTCCTGATTGCCTTGACTGAAGTTGGAGGTGGCAGCTTTGCAATCACGTCAACTTTAGCACTCTCGATTCTTTTACTTGATACCCGGTGTCCCATGACTGTGCCATCTTGTACCATGAAATGGCACTTCTCCCAATTAAGAACCAGGTTAGTATCAATACATCATTTCAGCACACAAGTCAGATTTTTAAGGCACTCATCGAATGAGTTTCCTACCACTAAGAAATCATCCATGAATACCTCCATTATGTCTTCTACCATGTCAGTGAATATGGTCATCATGCACCTTTGGAATGTGGCGGGTGCGTTGCATAGGCCAAAGGGCATCCTCCGAAAAGCAAAAATTCCATATGGGCAAGTGAAGGAGGACTTCTCTCTGTCCTCTGGTGCAATGGAGATTTGATTGTACCCTGAGTACCCATCCAGAAAACAGAAGTGAGACCTCCCTGCCAATCTGTCTAGCATCTGATCAATGAAAGGAAGTGGGAAGTGGTCTTTCCGGGTGGCCAGATTTAATTTTTTGTAGTCCATGCAAATTCTCTAGCCTGTGACGGTTCTTGTAGAGATCAGCTCATTGTTATTGTTTTTGACCACCGTCATGCCACCCTTCTTAGGCACACATTGCACCGGGCTCACCCAGTTGCTGTCAGAGATTGGGAAAATGATTCCCGCATCCAACCACTTTATCACTTCTTTCTTCACCACTTCCTTCATGTTAGGGTTTCAGCCTTCTTTGGTGTTCCCTGGAAGGTTTGTGTCCCTCTTCCAGCAGAATTTTATGCATACAATAGGCTGGGATGATCCCCTTAATATCTGCCATGGTCCACCCAATGGCAGTCTTACACTCCTTGAGTACCTACAAAAGTTGTTGTGCCTGCACATCTAACAAACTAGATGAGATAATAACAGGTAATGTGGAGTTAGGTCCTAGGAACTCATACCTGAGATGGGCGGGCAGTGGCTTCAATTCCAACTTTGGTGGTTCTTCAATGGATGGCTTGGCTGGAGGAGTTTCTCTATTTTCTAAGTATAGGGGCTCGAATTCAAGAGTTCTATCCCAGAACCCTCTGCCCTCTAAAGCCAACACCCATTCTGCTAGTTCTTCCCCATTCGCCTCATCTAAATTTACTAGGCATGCAGCAAGAGGGTCCTCACTAGTCAGCATCTCATCATCAGCTTCTACGATTACATCCACGACATCAATAAGAGAACAATTGGCGAATTCACTTGGTCGCCNAGATGGCTTCCATGCGATCCACTTGAGCAATGTTTCATCATAGTCAATCCCTTCCTCCTGATTGTAGCCTTGGACCACTGGCCTGGCCTTGTTCCTTGTGTTATTCCATGCTCATCGAGCTTGTTTCTGAATACCCACCTCGGTTTCTATAATGGTTCTAGTCTGGGGGTCTGGGTACCAGGTGCCGCACACTATTTCTCTCAAACTGATGCAGCTTGTCTTGCATGGCTGTAATCCAGTCTGCATCCTTTAAGGCTTCTTTGATGTTCTCGGGTTCTATCTGGGAGAGAAAAGCTGAGAAGGCAAGTGAATGTCTAGCTCTTGACCTGGTTTGAACTCCGGAATCTAGAGGAGTGATTATGTTGTCTATGGGGTGAGAACTTTGATGTCTCCAGTTAGATGTTTGGGGTTCATTCTGAGAGGAAGAAGATGTGTTTGGCTAATTCTCCTCCATCCTTCTCTCAGATTCCAGTGGAGTTCCCTGAACTGCATCAACCACTCTTTCTTCAGCTTCAGTGATTGTAATTGAAGTGCTTGGTTCTCTTGATGATGAGGCAGTGTTATCTTCATTTGGCTCCTTCACTTGACTCATCATATCTGCCTTTCCATTAGTCATGTTAATGACTTCACCAGGAATAAGCAAGGGTTCTCCATTTTGATCTTCTTCAGCACTCTTCTCAAATGATGGATAAGATTCATCAAAAATAACATGGACACTTTCTTCAACACATTGAGTCCGCTTGTTATAAATCTTGTAAGCCTTGCTTTGAGAAGAGTAGCCAAGAAATATCCCTCCGTCGCTTTTGGCATCGAACTTACCAAGCTAATCCTTTCCATTGTTGAGAACATAGCATTTGCATCCAAATGTTCTTAGGTAGGTCAGCTTGGGTTTTCTTCCATTCAGCAGTTCATACGGGGTCTTGTTCAGAATTGATCTGATTATGCACCTGTTCACTAAGTAGCAGGCAGTGTTGACAGCTTCAGCCCAAAAGTTCTTTACAAGCCCACTGTCAATCAGCATTGTTCTTGTCATTTCTTCCAGAGTTCTGTTCTTTCTTTCTACTACTCCATTTTGCTGTGGAGTTCTAGGAGCTGAGAAGTTGTGAGTGATGCCATTTTCATTGCAGAATTCATCAAATTTGACATTGTCAAATTCTGTCCCATGATCTGATCTAATGCATACAACTATAGACTCCATCTTCACCTGGATTTTCTTCACAAAGGCCACAAATACTTCAACAGTTTCATCTTTTGTTCTGAGAAACAGAGTCCATATGAATATGGAATAGTCATCCACGATCACGAAAATGTATCTCTTTCCTCCTCTGCTTTGCACCCTCATAGGTCCACACAGATCCATATGCAGGAGCTCAAGCGGCTTTGAGGTGCTCACATCTCTTTTTGACTTAAAGGAGGACATTACATATTTTCTTCTGGCACAGGCATCACAGACTTTTTGAGTCTTGAATTGTGACATAGGCAGACCATGGACCAGGTCCTTCTGAATCAGTTTGTTCAGAAGGGAAAAGCTTGCATGACCCAATCTTCTGTGCCATAGTTCAGCATCATCATCAACCGCCTTCAGACAACTCAGATCACCACTCTGTAAAGATTCGAAATCAGCAACATAGATGTTCTTGTATCTTTTGGCCACCAGAACTATTTCACCAATCACAAGGTCAGTGATTGTACATATTTTGTACAAGTACTCCACCTTGTTTCCTTTATCGCGAATTTGGGAGACACTCAGGAGACTGTACTTAAGTCCATCAACATAGTACACATTTTCAATAGAGTGAGCGAGTGACTTCCCGACTTTTCCAACTCCAAGAATGTACCCCTTTTGCCATTGCCAAAGGATACACTCCCTCCTTGCAGGGCTTTTAGTGAAAGAAAGCATGCGGTGTTCCCAGTCATGTGTTTCGAACACCCACTATCCATGAACCATTGTTGACCACTTCCCTTTACTATTCCCTGCACAAGAAATTAGGAGTTAGTTTTAGGAACCCAAACAAGTTTCGGTCCCTTGTAGTAACCAAGAGGATGAATAAGAGCTCTCTTAGTCCATGCAGGTAATGTCTGTTTTTTGTAAGTGGAACCTGGTCCCACTTTTGTGGTCACAGTTTCAGCAGCCACTTTATCTTTTGGTACTGATTGAATCTTGGCCTGGACACCTTCCATGGAGTGCCCAGTGTTCCCATATTGGGTACGAGGCCAGTTATCAGATGTAGTGGCGCTCTTACAGTGAGGGTTGTAAGGAGCTTTCTTCCTTGGGAACCCTGCTCCCTGCCCTTTTTCACTGCCATTGGTGAACAAAGTAGTGGTAGCTTCTACGGACCAGGAGCTTTCTTCCTTGGAAGAGCTCGTTTTTCGCAATTTCAGCACTCATCGTACATCTCAAGGCCTTCACCTCATCTTCAAGCCTAAAATATTCCTCACTAACTATCTCATTTCCTCTTTCAGAGCTTTCAGGTTTTGACTTAGTTAAGGGCTTTACTATTAGTTCCCTTGGGTCAGCAGTTCCTGCCAAGAGATCACTCTTTTCTTTTCTAAAAATCTAAATGGTTTTCTTTTGATCAGTAATTGCAGCCACTAAGTCTTCTTTAGTATGTCCAGATTCTTCTAGTTCTACGAACAAGGAATCCCTATCATCCGCAAGACTACAGGCAGTAATTAAAACATCAGCTAAGCACATGAGTTTTTTAGGAGAATAGGATTTCAGATTTTTTTGAACATCCCTGAAGTTTACCTCTTCGTTGCCATTGTCTGATTGAGCCATCAAAGCAAGTGTTGAGTCGTATCCAATCTCCTCGCCTTCAACTACCATCATAGAACTATCATCAGTATTAGATTTATCTTGTTTTACTTGTTTAGTTCCCTCATATGCTATTTGCAAAGCCTCCCATATTTCCTTGGTAGTGTCGCATGTAGAGATTCTGTCGTACTCTTTAGGTCCCAAACCATATACCAGAATTTTCATGGCACGAAAATTCTTCTCCACCGCTTTCTTGTCTGCTTCAGTGTATTCTCTACTAGTCTTTTTTATTGAAAATGGAGATTCATTTAGTACCTTGATTGGAACAAACGGACCATCGCCTTAACGCACCCTCGCTATATAGGTGCGGACTTGCGTACGGTATCACTTGCCTAACAGCTGCCAAAAGCGGCAGATGACATCCCAAAGCTCACAATCCTTAGCCATGATGAAATCATGCATTCTATCTTTCCACCACCGATAGCATTTTCCATCAAACTTGGGTGGGTGGTATATGGATTGACCTTCTTCAAACTTTAGTGGAGCCGCTATGAGGATCCTTCCTAGGTGTAAGCTTGATAGGAGGAACCTGGCTCTGATACCAATTGTTAGTTTGTATGGATCCACCAAATCGTAGAGTACCTGGTCCTCTACAAGTTTCTGCTGAGAGCACTTAGTAACGCAGTAAGTAAATGAGGCAGAGGATTTTTACGTGGAGAAATCCCGTACAAGGGGATCAAAAAACCACGACCTACACTGTAGGCTTTTAATTTCACTAACTTGTAATCTTACCTATTACAAGCCACTTTACAATACTTCCGATTGCAAAGTATTTACTCAACTAACTTGTGGTGCCTTTACCACAAGCCACTTTGTGACTATCCTAGTTACAAAGGCTTTTTCTAACTTGTGGCGCTGTCACCACAAGCCACTTTCTAACTCTACGATTACAAAGACTTTTCCTTATGACTAAATCTAGTCACAACATAAACTCAACGCGTTTACGGATTTACAAGAGAATTCCTAATCAGTATGCTTCTAAGTAAGCGATTTAGGAGATATAGTAAGTACAATAACAAGGTTACAACTCAACTAGGACAACAACAATCAATCTTTTAGGAACTGGTCCGTATTGGCGTTCAACCTTCTTCTTCAAGATTGAGAGGATGATTTCTCTGTTTTTGCTAGATGCTTGAATGAGAAATAGAAACCTTCCGGTGATGTTTTTGTATAAAACCCATTTGGTACATCTTGATCACATCACTTGAAATGATGTGAGTACTTTGTTTGGTTAGAGAATGAGCAGGCTGACAGTGTGGTGCAGTGCGACAGAAACAGTGCCGTCGGTCACTTTATTTCCAGCTGTTTCCAAATGACTTTGTACTGCTACGAGGAAACCATAAGAGTATCAGGTACTTGTTTGGTTCCTAAGTCCTGAAGCTGTAGTAATTCATCTTTAGCTGAAATCCATCAACGCTTGCAGCAATCAAAGTAGGTCAGGTTCCCTAACTGGTTCTTAGCAGTAAGTTTGTTAGATCATCAAAACATAAGGCAAGAGTGTTTAAGATCTATCATTATTCATTCCCGTAAAGTGATATTCAAGCATGTCTATGTATCTAGTTCCCTATTGAGTATATGATAAAGATGTTAATGTTTATGATAAAGCGATACATGCATCTTCATGCATAAGCATTTACCATCGAGCTACGGCCGGTCGGGCAATCATGCATTTACCACCGAGCTACGGCCGGTTGGGCAGTTACATATTTACCACCATGCTACGGCCAGTTGGGCAGTCATGCATATTCATTTACCACCGTGCTACGGCTGGTTGGGCAGACATATATTTACTACTGGGCTACGGCCGGTCAGGCAGTTACCACCGGTTGGGCAGTCATACATTTACCACCGTGCAATGACTGGTCGGGCAGTTACCACTGATCAGTTGGCCAGTCATACATCATACGATATGGATAATAGTCTCAAAGAGAAGCATTATATATATAAGTATAATAAGTATGCATTTATGGTGGCACTTCAGAGATTCGGGTTGATTTTTTATATGTCCTTAATTAATGTTGACTTATTGTTATGTTTCAGTTCCGCCTTACATACTCAGTACATTATTTGCACTGACATCCTTTTGTTGGGGACGCTGCATTCATGCCTTCATGTATAGATAATCAGATTGACTTGAGTCATCGTGTCAGAGTTTTGCTACAGACTTATGGGTAGGCCGGTACCATGTCCCATTTGATGTCGCATAATCTTAGAGGCTTTGTAGACAGAGGTTCGTTTTGTACAGTATGTCAGAGGCCTTGACGGGCCATATGTATTCATGTTTTAAGAAATATGATTCAGTGATACAATGTTGTCCACTTATAGTTATACATTGCGAGTTGTGGCCATGTTGGCCCATGATAGTTAGAAGAAAAATGAGTTACAAAGTGGTTCGCTCGGGCCAGTGCGGCACCGAGTGCCAGCCACGCCTCCCCAGGTTTGGGGCGTGACAAAGTTGTGTATGAAAGAACAATGAAGCTACTAACCTGCATCAGAAAACTAGGTTCCTTGATAGGTCTTGCAATTGAGTTTTAACCCCTTATTCATCATGCACTGCAGCATCTTCTTCTGTAGTCATCATGTGTGTCAACCTGTAACGGTATAGAGGTGAGTTAGACTTAGCCAGAAAACACTTTAGCTAGCTTTTACCTGACTATGACTTTCATAACCAATAATGAGGAACCAGGTTCTCAATAGGGTTTTATCATCCCCTAGTTTAAGGCGATCTTTCTCAGAATGCTTGATTTCTTCCCAGGGCTTTTAGTGAAGATGTCTGCAACTTGATCTTCAGCATTCACTGTATTTGGCCCTCTTGAGTTGGACTCAAGCTCTTCCAATTTGTTGCTTGGTCCACAGCACTTGACCACAGCAGGATGCTGATTATACATATTTTGCTTCAACTGTTGAGAGTGCCAATGAATTTTGCTTCCTTGAGCCTCATGAGACAAGACAGGAACTCAGAGAATGTCCCATTTCAGGCGAGCTTTTCCTATCCATTACTTGGACGACAGTAGAGAACCAAGTCCTGTGTTCCTCTAGGATATCTCAAAATTCTTACACCGGCCTTTAAAAGAGAATCCTTTGGATTTGACTGAGACCTTGCACAGAACCCAACTCTGACCATGATGTCTAGTCTACTTGCAGTGAGATACAGGAGTGATTCAGTGATGTCTCTATGCAAAAACCCTCTTTCCAACAGCTCGTTTTTCAGCTTCTGTTGTTGTAGATGCGGGACCAGGTTCCTTGCTGGAATCAATGGGCGTTCTCTACCTTGATCAGTATTTCTGTTCTCTTTTGAGATGAGTACGTCAAGAGGATTCCTCCATCTCTTCCACCATCAGATTTTCAAAGCTGACCCTTCCCATTGTTGAGAACATAACAATTGTACCCAGATATCCTCAATTGAGTCAGCGGCTGTGGTCAAGATGTTTGCCAGCCCTTTATCAATTAATATTGATTGTGCCCAATTTTCAAGAGTCCTTTTCTTCTTTTCAACAACTCCATCTGATGTGGTGTTCTTTGAGCTAAGTGGTTGAGTAATTCTTATTTGAATATAGCATTCATACACTTATGAAATTGTCCAAACTTGTTCCATGATTTGATCTAATGCAAGCCACGTTTGTTTCTATCTGTACCTGGATCTTCTAGACAAAAGCCACAATTTCTTGAAAGATCTCATCCTTGGTTCTGAAGTGTTGTCTGCCCCTTTTGGGCTTGAATGAAAATCTGACTTGCTTTCCTTTTGCACAGGCATTGCACACTTCATGTTACTTGTTACTCAACTTGATCAGACCACAAACTAGGTTCTTCAGATCCAGTTTGTTTAGAGATAGACAACTTGCAATGATCCAGTCTTTTGTCCCATAGTTCAGCATTATCTTCAACAGCTTTCAACCAACTTATATCTCCACTCTGCAGAACCTCAATCACAGCAACATAAGTACTCGTGTGTCTTTTGGCTACAACATCATATTACCAGTCATAGGATTTGAGATTGTGCATATCCTGGACAAGAATTCCACCTTATTTCCTTTGACACAAAATCTTCCAACTCCTAGAGCGTACCCCATTTTTTGCCATTTTCAAAAGGGTACACTCTTTCCTTGCAGGGCTTTTTAGTGAAGGAAAATTGATTGTATTTCCAAACATGTCCTTTGAGCAGCCGATGTTCATGTCATTATTGGTTGCTCCCCTTCACTGCTCCCCGCACACGAAAATCAAGGGTTAGATTTAGGAACCCAAATGAGTTTGGGTCCCTTGTTAAGATAAAAGGGATGAATGAGTGCTCTCTTAGTCCAAGCAGGCAAAATGTGTATCCTATTTGATGGTTTCCTAGTTGACAGACCAGGTCCTCTTGCAATAATTGC
Organism: Nicotiana attenuata; assembly: GCF_001879085.1. Lineage (NCBI taxonomy): Eukaryota > Viridiplantae > Streptophyta > Magnoliopsida > Solanales > Solanaceae > Nicotiana > Nicotiana attenuata. Next base: position 324,541 of record NW_017670992.1, on the reverse strand, counting down.
TCTCTCGGCAAAGACTTTATTTCTCTGATGAGACAGAACCCTGGCCATACAATTTTCCTTGAGGTGCCCATTGTTACCACAGTGGGTACATAGCCAATTGTCAGGTACAGCAACATACTTGCTATGAGGGTTGTTGGGAATATTTTCCCTTTAAAACCCAATCCCCTGCCTATTTCCCCCAGAGTTGGTGTACATGGTAGTGATAGCATCCTAGGACCAGGTACACTTAAGCGATTTCTCAAGATCACTCTTTACTTTCCCTAGTTTTTCCTGAAGCTGTTTGTTTTTCTCAAGTTCAGCACACAGACTTGTCTTTACCAAATTTAACTCATTTTCAAGCTTAATGTGTGTTTCACTTGCAATTTCCTTTCCCTTTTCAGAGTTTCCAGACCACTACTACTAGGTCATCTCTTTCTTGCTCAATGATAGCAACTCTCTCAGTCAAGGTTTCCTTTTCTTTACATGCACACTCAATGGTTTCTTTTAAGTCCACTGCAACCACCATTAGATCAACATGTTCTATACTAGCAATTTTCTCTTTTAAGGCATTCTTTTCTTTTTTTCATGTTCCCTATTGTTTCTTTCAAATCAACTACAACGACTACTAGGTCATTTCTAGTTTGTTCAGGTTCCCCTAGTTCCATAGTTAATGTATCTTTATCATTGATAAGACTATGGTATGCATCAATTAACACATTTGCTAATGACATGAGCTTTTTAGGAGAGTAAGATTTTAGATTTCTCTGAACGTCCAGAAAGTTTACCTCATCGTCGTCATCATCTTCATCATCATCAGATTGAGCCATTAAAGCAAAGATTGAATCATACTCAATTGCTTCATTTTCCACTACCATCATTGAACTACCACCATGGTCGTTTTCTTCTTCAGATTCGCTGGAGGAGTCTCCCCATGCAGCGAGAGCTTGCTTTACAACATTGTCAGCATCGTTCTTCCTCTTGAAGCATTTTTCAGGAACCTGGATCCTCTTGGCTGCTTTGTCAAGTTGTTAATATATTGATCTTGCTTTAGGAGGGGCCAATCCTTGATGAAGTGTCATGGCTTGCCACATTTATGACAGAGGTCATAATTTCTTAGCTTGCTAGAGCTTCCCCTTTTTGGAATGCCTCCATTCCTGCGAACCATCTTCTGGAACCTTTTTGTCAAGTAATCCATGTCCCCGTCTTCACCACTTAAGTCATTGATGTCCGTCTTGAGGACCAGGTTCTTCTCCCTCTTGGGCTATTTTCTTTCATTATCCTTCTTCTTATTCATTTCATAGGTTTTCAAGTTTCCAACAAGTTCATCCATAGTCAGTGTCTGCAAGTCCTTAGCCTTTGTAATGGCGTTAACTTTGCTTTCCCAAGAACTGGGCAGTACACTAAGGATTTTTCTGAGAAGCTTGTTTCTTGGAATACTTTCACCAAGAGAGTAAATCTCATTGATGATGGAGGTGAATCGAGTATGCATATCTTGGATGGATTCATCATCTTTTATTCTGAAGAGCTCATATTCTGTTGTGAGCATATCAATCTTGGATTGATTCACCTGAGTTGTTCCCTCGTGAGCTGTCTGAAGAGCCTCCCAGATCTCTTTTGCTGATTGACAAGCTGATATCTTGTTATGTTTATCAAGGCCAATGCCACACACAAGAATTTTCTTTGCACGAAAATTCTTTTCTATGGCCTTTCTATCAGCGTCATTAAATTCCTTCCTCGTCTTGGAAATGGCTACAGCTGGGTCGCCAAGGTTCTTTGTAGGGACAAAGGTTCCATCACATATTACATCGCATAACTCAGAGTCTTCAGCCATGATGAAGTCATGCATCCTAGTTTTCCACCACCCATAGTATTGACCGTTGAATCTAGGAGGTCTGTACGTAGACTGGCCTTCTTCGAAGTTTAGAGGAGCAGCCATGAAGATCCTTTCTAGGTGTTAACCTGATAGAAAGAACCCGCTTTGATACCAATTGATTGAATATAAAGGTCCACCAAACTCGATAGAAAACCAGGTTCTCTGTCAGGTCCAACAGTACACACACACACACAACAGTAATTAAATGGAAAGAGGAATTTTACGTGGAAAATTTCTAGCTCAACGGGATTAAAAACCACGACCTACCCTCGTATTCAACTTCACTACTGAGCAACTTTTAGATTACAACCTATGCAACCTAGGAATTAACCTCGTAATCCCTCAATAACTTGTAATACTCTATTACAAGCCACTTTGTAATAACTCTATTACAAAGACTTTACAACATGACTAACTCTAGCCAAGACTCAAACACACTGGTTTAAGGTTTACAAATGGGTTCCTATAGAATGCTTCTAAATAAGCTAGATAGGAATTACAATTTGAAGAACTATTACAAAGTTACAACTCAACTAAGGACATCCAATACCTCTATGTGGGAACTGGTCCGTAGTTGTTTTGTTCTATGTTCTTGAAGCACTTGAAAGTTGAAACTTGCTTGCTGGATAGTCCCGTGAATGAGCTTCTTAAATGTTCGAGTTGGTTGTTTTACCTCCCTTAAATACACATATACATGTATGACATCACTTACAATGATGTAAGCAAGGTAGGTAAAAAGTCTTCCCTGGAAAGTTGACTACAGCATTGTTCCTGCACTATAGCGTGTGCAGGCTGCAACTTTCCAACTGGAAAGTTGACTGCGTACAGTCTCCTCGAGAACTGGTAGGGACCTGGTCCCTCAGCTATTCCTTCCACTTCTGAAGAGTTAAATCATATTTCTACGCTGAATCCCAACCTGGAACCATGTTGATGTCATGTAAATGTGTAACGGGTTCCTTATCTGGTTCTAGATAGTAGTTTGTTAGATCATCAAAACATAAAGTAAAGTACTTATAAACAAAGTACTTGTAATCAATAATGGTGTTTGCGGCCATAAAACTTGAATTCCGCCCAATTCCCATATTTTCGTGTGCTAAAGCACACGCCTTCTGCCGTGGGCTCGGGCCCCGGACTCGGATCACCTAAAATTTATTCGGGATATCAAATACGACCTAGGTAACCATAGTCATCGTCCCGCCATGACCAAATTATATTTTTTGGCATTTTACGGCCATAAAACTGGAATTTTGCCCGATTCCCATATTTTCGTGTGCTATAGCCCACATCTTCCACCGTAGGCCCGGATCCTCGGATCGCCTAGAATTTTTTCGGGACATCAAATACGACCTAAGGAACCATATTACCGCCCCACCATGACAAAATTACATTTTTTGGCATTTTACATCTATAAAATTGGAATTCCGCCCGATTCACATATTTTCGTGTGTTACCGCCCACGCCTTCCGCCATGGACATGGGCCTCCGGACCCGGATCGCCTAAAAATTTTACGGGACATTAAATACGACCTAAGGAACCATAGTTACCGCCCCACCATGAACAATTACATTTTTTGGCATTTTACGACCCGAAAACTAGAATTCCGCCCAATTCCCATATTTTCGTGTGCTATAGCCCACGCCTTCCGCCGCGGACCTAGGCCCCCGTACCTGGATCGCCAAAAAAACTTTTGGGACATCAAATAGGACCTAACAAACCATAGTCACCACTCCGCCATGACCAAATTATATTTTTTGGCATTTTCGGCCATAAAACTGGAATTCCGCCCGATTCCCATATTTTCGTGTGTTATAGCCCACGCCTTCCGCCGTGGGCCTGGGTCCCCGGACGCGGATCGTCTAAAAATTTTTTGGGACATCAAATGCGAGCTAAGGAACCATAGTCACCGCCCCTCCATAATTAAATTATATTTTTTTTGCATTATATGGCCATAAAACTGGAATTCCACCTGATTCCCATATTTCATGTGATATAGCCCACGCCTTTCGCCGCGGGCGCGGGCCGCAGGACCCGGATCGCCTAAAAATTTTCTAAGACATCAAATACGACCTAAGGAACCATAGTCACTTCCCCTCCATGACCCATTTACATTTTTTGGCATTTTACAGCCATAAAACTGGAATTTTGCCCGATTCCCATATTTTCGTGTGCTATTGCCCACGCCTTCCGCCGCGGGCCGGGGATCCCGGACCCGGATCGCCTAAAATTTTTCAAGGACATCAAGTACGACCTAAAGAACCATAATCACCGCTCTGCCATGACGAAATTACATTTTTTGGCATTTTACAGCCATAAAACTGGAATTTCGCCCGATTCCCATATTTCCGTGTGCTATAGCCCGCGGCTTCCGTCAAGGGACCAGGACCCTGGACCCGGATCGCCTTTTTCGAGACATCAAATATGACCTAAGGAACCATAGTCACCGCCCCACCATGACAAAACTTTATTTTTGGCATTTTACGGCCATAAAACTGGAATTCCGCCCGATTCCCATATTTTCGTGTGCTATAGCCCACGCCTTCTGCCGTGGGCCTGAGCCCCTGGACTCGGATCGCCTAAAACTTTTTCAGGACATCAAATATGACTTAAGGAACCATAGACACCGCCCGGCCATGACAAAATTACATTTTTAGGCGTTTTACGGCCATAAAACTAGGATTTCGCCCTATTCCCATATTTTCGTGTGCCATCAAAACGACTTATGGATCAATTGTCACTGCCTCGCCATGACCATTCCTCATTATTTGGCGTTTTACGGCCACAAAACTAGAAGTACGCCCTATTCCCAGATTTTCGTGTGTTATAGCCCATGCCTTCCGCATGCGCTGAGACCCCGGACCCGTACCACCTAAAAAAATTTCAATCCATCAAAAATAACCTAAGGAACAATAGTCATAGCCCCGCCATGACCATTCCTCATTTTTTGGCATTTTGGACAATAAATTGGAATTCCTTCCGCATGGGCACAGGCCCACAGACCCGGACCGCCTATGGAACAATCGTCAACACCCTACCCTGACCGTTCCTCATTGTTTTGGCATTTTAGGGCCATAAAACTGAGACTCTGCCCGATCCATAGATTTTCGTGGCTATAGCCCTCGCTTTTCGTGTGGGCCCGGGCCCCAAGACCTTGACCTCCTAATATTTTTCGAACCATTAAAAATGACCTATGGAACAATAATCACTACTCTGCCATGACCGTTCCTTATTTTATTCATTTTAGAGTCATAAAATTGGAATTTCGCTTGATTCCCACATTTTCATGTGCTATAGCCCACGCATTTCGCATGAGCCCGTCCCCCTGGACCCGGACCGCCTAAAATTTTTCGGACCATAAAAAATGACCTAAGGAACAATAGTCATAGCTCTGCCATGACCGTTCCTTTTTTTTTTTAATTTTAGGGCCACAAAACTGAAATTTGCCCGATTCCCAAATTTTCGTGTGCTATATCCCACACCTTCCGCATGGGCCCAGACCCCTCGGACCCGGACCGCCTAAAATTTTTTCGGGCCATAAAAAATGACCTAAGAAACAATAGTCGTCACCCCGACATGATCATTCCTCATTTTCGGCATTTTAGGGCCATAAAACTTGAATACCACATGTTTCCTAGATATTCATGTGCTATAGCCCACGACTTCCGCATGGGCCCGGGCATCCCGACCCAGACAGCCTAAAATATTTTTGGACCATAAAAAATGACCTGAGGAACAATAGTCACCGTCCCACCATAACCGTTTCTCATTTTTTATCATTTTAGGGCTACAAAACTAGAAGTCTGTCTGATTTCAAGATTTTCGTGTGATATAGGCTACGCCTTCTGCACGAGCCTGTGACCTGGACCCGGACAGCCTAAAACTTTTCCAGACCACCAAAATTGACCTAAGGAATAATTCTCACTACCCCTCCATGATAGTTCCTCATTTTTTTGCATTTTATGGCTATCAAATTAGAATTTTGCCCGATACCCAGATTTTTATGTGCTATAGCCCACACCTTCCGCATGGGCCCCGCCCCAGACCCGCACCGCCAATTCTCCCGGGCCATAAAAAATATCTAAGGAACAATAGTCACCACCCGCCATGATAATTCCTCATTTTTGGGCATTTTAGGGCCATAAAACTGAAATTTCGTCCGATACCCATATTTATGTGTGCTATAGCCCATGCCTTCCACATGGGAATGGGCCCCCTGACCCGGATCGCTTAAAATATTCTCTGGCCATCATAAACTACTAAAGGAACAATATTCACTGCCCCACCATGACCGTTCCTTATTTTTTGTCATTTTAGGGCCACAGAATGAGAATTCCGCCCGATTCCCAAATTTTCGTGTGCTATAGCCCACGCCATCTCTATGGGTGCGGGCGCCTTGAACTTAATCGCCTAAAAAAATTTCGTCCCATCAAAACGACCTAATGAACATTTGTTATCGCCTCGCCATGATCGTTCTTCGTTTTTTGGTGTTTTGGGGCCATAAAACTGGAATTCCGTCTGATTTCCAGATTTTCGTGTGACATAGCCCACGTCATCTGCCTGGGTCGAGGCACTCGGACCTGAATTGCCTAAATCTTTACAGGCCCTTCAATAATGACCTAAGGAATATTAGTCATCGCCTTGCCACGACCATTCCTCTTTTTTGGTGTTTTAGGACAATAAAATTTGAATTCGCCCGATTCCCAAATTTTCATGTGCTATACACACGCTATCTGCATGGGTAAGGGGTCCGGACTCGAATCGCCTAAAATTTTACGGGCCCATCAAGAACAACTTAAGGAATATTAGTCATCGCCTCTCCATGACCGTTCCTCATTTTTGGCGTTTTAGAGACATAAAACTGGAATACCTTCCGATTCCAAGATTTTAATGAGATATAGCCCATGCCACTTGCATGGGTTAGGGCGTCCAGACCCGAATTGCCTTAAATTTTTCCGAACCATCAAAAATGACCTAAGGAACATTAGTCATCACCTCACTATGATCGTTCCTCGTCTTTACGCATTTTAGGGCCATAAAGCTGGAATTCCGCCCAACTTCTAGATTTTCGAGTGTTATAGCCCATGCCATAAGCACGGGTCAGGGCGCCCGTACCCGAATTGGATAAAGTTTTGTCGGGCCATAAAAATGAACTAAGGAACATTAGTCATTGCCCTTCCATAGTCGTTCCTCGTATTTTTGACATTTTAGGGACATAAAACTAGAATATCGCCCGATTCCTAGATTTTCATGTGCTATAGCCCACGCCATCTGCACGGGTCAAGGCGTCCGAACCCGAATCGCCTAAAATTTGCCGGCCCATCAAAAATAACCTAAGGAACATTAGTCACCTTCACGCCATGATTGTTCGTCATTTTTTGGAGTTTTAGGGCCATAAAACTAGAAAAACTAGAACTTCGCCAGATTGCCATTTTGTGTGCAATAGCTCACACCATCTGCACGGATCTGTGCGCCCGGACTTGAATCGTCAAAAATTTTGCCGGCCGATAAAAAACTGCCTAAGAAAAAATATTCATCGCCTCTTTTGTGACATTTTAGGGCCATATAACTGGTTTCGCCCGATTCCCAGATTTTCGTAAGCTATAACCCACGCCATCTGCACGGGTCCCGACTCCCAGACCCGAATCACCAATAACTTTTTGGTCCATCAAAAATAACCTACGGGTCATTAGTCATCGCCTCGCCATGACCGTTCCTCATTTTTTGGCGCTTTAGGGACATAAAATTGGAATTCGCCTGATTCCAAGATTTTCGTGTGTTATAGCCCACGCAATCTGCACGAGTCCGGTTGCTCGGATCCAAATCGCCTAAAAATTTTCCGGTCCATTAAATGAACTAAGGAATTTTAGTCATCGCCTCGCCATGATCGTTCCTCATTTTTTGGCATTTTAGGGTCATAAAGCTAGAATACCGCCCGATTCTCAAATTTTCGTGTATTATAGCCCGCGCCATAAGGACGGGTCTAGGTACCTGGACCCGAATTGCCAAAAATTGACCGGCCCATCAAAAACAACCTAAGGAATATTTGTCATCGCTCCTCCATTAGCGTTCCTCATTTTTTGGCGTTGTAGGGTTATAAAATTAAAATTCTATCCGATTTTCAAATTTTCGTGTGCTATAGCCCATGCGCTCTACATGAGTCCAGGCGTTCGGAATTGCCTAAAATTTTGCCGGCCCATCAAATATGACCTAAGAAATATTAGTCATCGCCCCGCCATAACCATTTCTTATTTTTTGGTATTTTAGGGCCATAAAACTAGAATTCCGCCCGATTCCTAGATTAAAACAACCTGAGGAACATTAGTCATCGCCTTGCCATGGACGTTCCTCATTTTTTGCCATTTTAGGGTCATAAAACTAGAATTTTGCCCGATTCTCAGATTTTCATGTGCTATAGCCCACCCCATCTGCACGGGTCCGGGCGCCAGGACTCGAATTGCCCATAAATTTTCCGGTCTGTCAAAAACAACGTAAGAAACGTTAGTAATCGCCTCGCCATTAATGTTCCTCGTTTGTTGGCATTTTAGTGCCATAAAACTGGCATTTTTAGCACTAAATGTTACAATTTTATCCGAAATTTGTTTTGAAGAAATAGTTCGATTTTGAAGGGTATAAAATATGTCAATATTTCGGGGATATCTTTCCCGTTTAATATTTAGCGTTCAACATTCGTGCTTTTATAATAATATAGATAAATAGATTAATAAAACACAAATTGTTATTCTCCAAAATATGGAAGAGCTCAGCTAATTCAAACTGTTTTTGTTTTTTTGTGATGCGATCTTACTGGGCACATATGTTTACACTACCTACAAAAGTGTGGTCTAGAACCAGCTTGATTACCAAGAATGCCATGGTTGCATGGGAAAGAATATGCATCCCCAAAGCACGAGGAGGATTAAACTTGATAAACTTGAAATGCTGGAACAAAGCTGCCCTAACAAACACTTACTGGGATCTATCTTGTAAAAAGGATAGCTTGTGGATCAGATGGGTGCATAAATACTACATAAAGGATAGAAGATCAATGAATTCCTACTCCTTAACAGGCTTGTTGGATGATAAGACAGGTCATCAATGTTGATACCCAATTTTTTCCTGTATCTTTAAATATGCAAAATACCTTCAAAATAGCCTATATAGGCATATATAAGTATATCCCAAGGTTGCATTATTTTTCCTTAATTTTCCAAAGATTTTTTAATCAATTTACTGTCCTATTTTATCAAGAAAAACCCAATAATTATCACCAAAATTATCATTTTTGGTGATTCATTTATTGTATTATCATATTTATACTAAAATATAGCTAAGATATTTTTTACGCATTTTTTTTACAAATTTATTTTAGTACTTTAAGGATAAAATTGCATAATTGCAATATTAGCCATTTTTAGGTTTAAATTCGTTTCATATTTATAAAATGGGATTTTATATTTTTAAATTGATAATTATATATTATAAATAATTTTAGTGCTTTCAATTAGTTTTCAGAAATTTATTTACTATTTTTTATAAATTAAATGGGAAAAAAGGGCTATTTAACTTATAGACAGATTTGGCCTTCTAATTTAGCCTAATTAAACCCAATACCCAACTCAAATTAAACCAACCCAAATACCCAAGCCCAATCCTAAATCTACCCGACCCAACCCGGATTAAATCTTGGTCGTTGATCAATTTTGATCAACGGTCTAGATCCGTCCTTACCAAATTAAACCAAACGACCCCCCAAGACCCCTCTCATTTCCTCACTCATCTCTATCTCTCTATCTCTGGTTCTCTCTAGAACCTTCCCCTTCCCCTCCGCTCCGATGAGTTTCACTCACCTTCTCCGGCCACCTCCTGGCCTGAATCCATGGTGTTTTCACCACCTACCAGCCTTCCATGGTTCATACACGCTTGGTTGCTGAGGTTTCATGGTCTGACCACGAAGAAGCTTCATCCAGACCTTGTTGATTCAAGTTTTATGGCCATCTCCGGCCTTGCTCCGGCAAGCCATGTCTGTTTCGAGTCTGGCTCGACCCCTCCTGCTTAGATCCACAACTATCCAAGCCTTTCTCACCGTTTGGGTTCCTCTGAAACCCTAGCTTTTGAGGTTCTTCTATTTTTCTTTAGATCTGTTCTAGATCCGTGTTTTTCCCAAACTTTTAAACGATTTCTTGATATTTCCTTCAAAAGTTATGCTTTAAAAACCTTTATATTTTTCCGATTTAGGGTTTTTCTTTTTTTTTGTGTTCTTTATATGTTTCTCTACCGTGTTCTTTATACATTTCTCTACTGTGTTCTTTATATGTTTCCCTACTGTGTTCTTTATATGTTTCTCTACTATGTTCTAGTTAAGTTTCTTGTAATATGCTTCTCCTACTGTTCTTATTAGTTTCTTCCATTAGGTTTCTTATCAGTTCTTCTACTATGTTTCTTTGAGCTCCTCTACTGTGTTTCATATGTTGTTCTTTTACTATGCTTCTCATGAGTTCCTACTACTGAAAAAGCATGTTAAAGGTCTCAGTTTCTTTATGAGGCCTCTGAACCTGTTTCGACTAGTATCTTTTTCCTTGATTACTTGTCCTCTCATCTCTGCACTCGATTGATGGTAAAACCCTAGAATTTGGGGGTTCATCCGAGTTTGAGAACATTGGCTATGTGATATGCTTGTTCTTCATCTTTGAAATTGTCTGATTTCAGAAACCCTAACTATTTCGAGTTTCTGAATTTGTTTCATCTGTTGCTCAACTGAGTCTTGAAATCTTTGTTTCAACCTTTGTTTCTCTAAGCAATCCTGATTCTCCATTAAACTCTTCTAAGGTCTTTACATTGGACCTTTTGTATGCTATTTGGTACTATCTCTCTTCTACATTGTTGACCTATGTGACTACCATGATCCTATAGTCTATTACCTACTGATTTTGCAATGACATGACATTTCTTTCTTTGCCCTAAATTCATCTTAGCATGTTTGTGTGCTCTTTATATGTGCTGAACTTCCCTCTAAAATGGCTTTCAATTTTGATTAATTTCATACTTCCTTTTGTATAGGTTTGATTGATTTCTTTCCTTGTTTGCTGATTTCCCTGTGACTCGATTTAAGTTAAAAACTTTCCTCAGCTTTTCTGACTTGGTTCATTCATGGACCAGTGATTAAAAAATCTCTGATCCTTGATTTATTGTCTATTAATTGATTTTTCTTACCTTATTTATGTAGCCGTGTATTTCAAAGTTCTGCCCTTAAGTAATTTCTTATGTATTTACCCTTAATTGCCTACTTGGCACAAGATGCTTGTTTGATCTCTTTCCTTAAATAATCTTCTGGCTCATTAGTGTTTAAGTCTGAATTCCTTAATTAAAGGAAGTCTTGTACTGATTGATCTTAATTGATACCTGATATTAGGCTATATAGATGATGTTTACACCTTAATATGACCATGCTTTATTGTTGTTTTACAGGTAAATTGCCAACAAAATTCTCTAAATAGTGTTCTTTTATTTCACAGGGAATATTCTACGTGAGCAAGCACCACGGAGTGTATTGGAGGCGATAATGTGAAGAAAATGCCCACTAGAGAAGTACCCGAGCACAAAGAAGCAAGAAAATGGCCTGGGCAAATTCCACCGCGACCGCGGTGCAACCGCGGTGGATTAAAACGCAAGGCAGAATGGTCAGCTCTCACCGCGGTCGAGCCGCGGTCTTGCTGCGACCGTGGTGCACTGTTCACGCGTCAGGAAAATCTGGGGACCAAAGTGTAAATTCGGGGAAACTTTTGCCAAACCCTTATAAGCTTTAGAAACTCGCCCAATATTGGGGGGAAGCTGGTTTTAGACTACTTTTGGAGGCAAGAACAAGTGTGAGAAGATCAACCAAATATTAGAGTTTTTCTATCTCTTTTATTTTCTTGCAATTACCCATTATGAATAATTTAGTATTTTCATCTTGTTTTGTCATGAGTAGCTAAATCCTTAGTCTAGGGTTTTGATGGAACCTATTGAAGGATGAACTTCTTGATTATGTTAATATAGTTTGCCAGTTTAATCTCTATTTGTTCAACTACGTGCTTGTTGTAGTTAATTGACAGGATCCTCAATTAGCTGTGCCTATTTAGTGTGCATAACTCAGGAGAGAGTGCATATTTAGGTAATTGTTGAACAACACCATTCCCAAAGTATAAGAGGGATCTATAACTGCGGGTTTAAAGGCGGGATTAGGGATAACGAAGCCTTGGGTGCAATCTAAAGTGAGCTGTAATAAACAAAGCAGCTAGCGTAACTCGGAAAGAGCGTCTAGTAAATTATCGTAATTACTCGGGAGAGAGTTACGGTAAGAGGAGCGCTCATGATTGATAGAGATGATTTGTGATTCTATGTGAAGCATTAACCGGAAGGGATTCCATCAATAGGGAAAGTCATTAGAACCTTCTCTTAATTGTTTACAACTTATTGTAGTTAGTTTTTCAGCTGTTTATTTACTGTCATTCGTAGTTAGTAGAAATACCATCAATTGTTATTCACAACGTTTGGGAAGTTGATTCCGTGGAATTTAGTAAGTCCAACAAAAGTAATTGATAGGTTAATTCCTTGTGGGTTCGACTCTGGGCTAAATACTCAGATTAATTTGCAACGTCCGTCCGTGTCCTTTTTATAAGGCATAGTTGGGCGTGATCAAATTTGGCGCCGTGATGGGAATTAGCGGTGTTATCAATTACAAATTGAAAGAAATACAAAAAATTCTTAGTGTAATCAGTTTTCTCTATACCTAATCTTTACATTGAAATTTTAACGTTTGTTGACTTGGTTGTACACGGGCATGCCTAGAAACTCAACGAGAAACTGGTGAAGTATTCGAAGCTCTATCAAATCCTAAAAAGTTTTTAAGGCCTTGAACCGGGCCAACCGGAAAAGCAAACAGCAAACAACAATTGAAACAATCTAACCGAACATGGGAGATCACGAAAAACAATCCACCTGCACCTATACGCCACCGGCACCTCTAGTGCCAGAGGCTGCTCTCTATGACTGGGCTCAACCCACAATTGAAAATCTTGCCACAGCGATTGTAGTCCCGCAGATATGCTGAATCATTCCAAATCACGAATAACATGCTACACTTGTTGCAGAACAAGGGACTATTTTCGGGGTCACAAGTCGAAGATCCTCAGCAGCACTGTGAAGAATTTCTGTCATTCTGCAAAACTCAAAGGCAGCCCAATGAAACTCAGGAAGCAATCAAGTTGCTGTGTTTCCACTCTCGTGACGAAGAGCTGCCCAGACCTGGCTAAACTCACTCCCCATAAATTCCATCACAACTTGGGAGGAGTTAGTCAAGCAATTCCACAACAAGTTCAACCCACCCAACAAGACTGCTCAACAAATTGATGAAATTTTGAGTTTTAAGCAGAGACTAATGGAGACACTGCATGAAACATGGGAGCGCTTCAAAGGGATGCTGGTTATATGTCCGCACCATGGTATTCCAGATCTGATGTTGGGCAGCGTTTTTACATGGGTTGTCAGATAGTGTAAAGAAAATAGTTGATGCTTCAGCTGGTGAGCATTTTTGAGCAAAACCTGGAGAGGCGGCAAGAGTCTGCTTGATAAGATGGCACAGAATTCGGGATGGATAACCAGAAAAAGCACCTATCACCCCAGTGGTCACTCAGTGCCCCTAGATATCCAAACTCTATGGCTGAAAATATGGCCACCTTATTGACCACAATGAGTATACTCACCAAAAAGGTGGAAGAGTCAGGGCAGAAGCAGCAGGTACACATCGTAGACACTACCAATGGGGGCTTGTGCGCATCTTGCATTAGTCAGCCAATGGTAAACCAGTGAAATGCAGAACATATCATCATCACTACCCTGAAGACATGAATTATGTTCTAATTATGGAGGCCAGAGACAGGGTGTCAAAATTAGGTCAGCAACAACAGCCATACAGGCCAGTCCAGCCACAGTTCAACAATTGAAACATGTGAGGTATGAGACCCCCCTAATAATATGGCACCGTACCAAAGGCCACAGGATACAACATCAGAATCAGCAGCAGGGGTACCACCCTCCTCAGCAGCAGCATAGTGGACGGTAGAAAGATGGGTTTGCTAGACTTGAGGCAATGATGCAGCAGGTTATTGGCTCTAATGCAAAAATTAGTGAGAGAGTAGATGCACATGATTCAGCTATCAAGAATATTGAAGTGCAGATGGGCCAAATTTCGATGTCTCTGAACAATCGTCCTCATGGGACATTACCTGCGGACACCAGATAAATCCAAAAGATCAAGGCCCGAAGCAGCTGATGGCAGTGAGTCTACGTAATGGCAGAGATTGGATGTAGAGCAAGAGAGGGCTCGAGAAACCAAACAGGCTGAGACACCCATACCAGTGTCCATTGAGCTGGATGAGTCAACGAAACTGACAGAGGTGACAGTCCAGCCTGCCCAGGAAGAAAATAACATTCAGACTGAGGCTGAGAAAGAAGCTGAGACTAGGAGGTGGGGCATAAAATACCGAAAAAAACCGAATTCCGAACCGGACCGAATTATTTCGGTATTTTGGTTTCGGTTTTTTCGGTATTTCGGTCTAATTTCGGTACTAAATTTTCGGTATTTCGGTATTTTGTTCGGGACTCGGTATTAGAATTCTGAAATTTCGTTATTTCGGTTATACCGAAAATACCGATTTTTAAAAAGACCAAAAAAACCCAGCCCACTGCCCATCGCCCCAGCCAACGCCCAAGCCCACCCTTCTTTATTTAATTTCCAGCCCCAGCCCAACTGCCCAAGCCCACCCTTCTTTATTAGCTGGTTACTAAATACTAACTTAGTTACTTAGGGCATTAGGTTTAGGCTAAAGAGTAAAGACAATTTCATCTGCTCAGCAGACTGCTGCTAGCGCTAGGCGATTTGGCGTCGGCGATTTGGATTTTGGGGCGATTTCCGACTTCGCACTTCGCCAGCTCCGACTCCTCACTCCCCAGTCCTCACTCACGCTGCTGTTGCGAGTTGCGACTTGTGAACTTGCGATAATTTCAATTTTCAAAGGTATGTTTCTACTCTTTCTAGCGATTTCTATTTTCTAGCGATGGAAAATGAATTTGATGAAGATTTCTAGCGATTTATTGATTTCTTCTGTGAGTACTATTTGTTCAAGTATTCTGTTTCTACTTTTATTCTGTTTCAACAAAAGGATGTATGTATGATGTATCAATTGAGGTCTTTTTGTTTTAGAAATAAAATTCATTTTCGTTATTATATTAACTATGCGAACATGATTTGACTGTGCAAACTGACATTACCTTTGAAGTGCTCCAAGCAAATCTTGTGGCATATTGACTTTGGTGTGTTGCTTTGTTATTTAAAGAGTCTACTTTGGAGTTTCTGATATTGTTTGCTCTAATAAGAATTCATATGTTTGTAGTTATGTGTGGACCTACTGTGGAATTCATGTTCATGTTTTAGCTAACTCCTATACTAGTTTTCATGACTGTTGCAAGCTACTTAAAAGTTAAAAAATCTTCCATCATTATACGAACAATAGAGCCGTTTCCTGCTATTTTAAATCCATTTAGCTTTTGCATTCTCTTCTTGAATAAGTGATCTGAAAGAATACATGGGGTGTTTTTCAATGGTCCTCATGATTAATGTATTTCTAATGTGCAATAACATCTCCTTCTGCCTGTTCTTTATGCCCCTAAATTGCGATCAATTTTGTGATTTACATGTAACTGAAGTGATGCATTTATACCCCATGATTTTTAATTTGTGTTTATATTGTTTAATTTTGTATAGATGGTAGATACAAGTAGAGTAAGTGATACTGGTTCAAGTGAAAGTTTACCTATTACGGTAGATAGTAACACCAACACCATTGATACCCAAGATTCCAAAAAAAGGGAAAGCCATCACACCTAGGTCTGACGTTTGGAACCATTTTGATAAATTTGAGGTTAATGGGGTTGGGATAAGCACGGTGTCGATATTGTAAACAAGCCTATGCGGCTAATTCATCTAGGAATGGAACAACAGGATTGAAGAATCATTTGCTTAGATGCAAAAAATACCCACTTAACATTGATAAAGATAATAGTCAAACAAAGATAAATTTTCAATCTTGCCAAAATGACGAAGGATCAATTTGGAAATTTGAACAAGAAGTGGTTAGGAGGGCCTTAATTTGAGATGATAGTTATGATGAACTACCATTGAGCTTTGTAGAAAATGAAGGCTTTATAAGTTTATGAGAAAAACTCAACCATTATTTCGTCTTCCTTCTCGTAGAACAATAACAAGGGATTGTTATGAAGTTTACGGAAAATAAAGCAAAATCTAAGAAAGTCTTTTAGAGAAGCACAACCAAAAATTTGCCTCACAACAGACACATGGACTTCACTACAAAGAATAAATTATATGTGTTTGACACTTCATTGATAGGGATTGGAAGTTGCATAAAAGAATACTAGATTTTTTGCCCTATCACTAGTCATAAGGGTGAAGAGATGGCTAAAGTTATTAGGATTGTTTGCTTGAATGGAAATTAGACAAGTTTTCACTATTACCGTGGACAATGCTTCTTCAATGATGTCACAGTTAAAGAATTGTCTAAACAGTTAGATATGTGAAAAACTAATATGATGGTGGCAAACATCTTCAGGTGAGATGCATGACTCATATATTAAATCTAATTGTGCAAGATGGTTTGAAAGAACTTGATGCTCTGTGACACGTGTTAGAAATGTTGTGAGTATGTGAGATCTTCGCCTGCAAGGACCTTAAAGTTTAAACAGTGTTGTGCACATGTAAAGGTAGAATGTACCAAAACATTGTGTTTGGATGTTCCTACTAGGTGGAATTCCACCTATTTGATGTTGGACACGGCACACAAAACTTTGAAATGGCCTTTGACGAAGTTTCATCTTTTGATGATGGATTTTCTGCTTATCAATGTTCTCATGTTTGTGAAGATGGTTAGTAGTGCAGGTCCTCTTTGATTCTGATGATTGGGTGAATGTGAGGAATGTGATAGAGTTTCTTGCAAGATTTCACGAGCTAACTAAAAAAGTTTCAGGTTCACGTTATGTCACTTGTAATTCTCATTTTGAGGATGTATCTGAATTTTATTGTCATTTTAAAATGTTTAGCTAGTGAGGATGAGCATTTTGAGAAAAAATGGCTGAGCGAAATGCAAGAAAAGTTCAAGAAGTATTGGGGTGAGCCTGAAAAGATGAATAAAATGATTTTTATTGCTTCTGTGTTGGATCCACGTAACAAATTTGAATATGTTAAGGGAGCACTTGAAGAACTTTTTGGGGAGGAAAAAGGAAAGAAAATAAATGCTGAGGTGTATGCTTATATGAATTCTTTGTTTGGAGAGTATCTAAAAAAATATTCAACTGGATCTTGTCCTCAATCTCCATCTAGATCTACTTCATCTAGCAACACATCTAATACATCTAGTGGGAGTGTTATAAGTGCATCAAAAATAAGGACTAAGCTTAGCTTGAAGAAACAAAAGGAAGACAATGGGGGTGGGGGTGCTAAATCGGAGTTGGATAAATACATTAGTGAAGAACAAGAACCTTTTAGTGAAGAATTTGATATCTTGAGTTGGTGGAAAACGCATGCTCCTAGATTTCCTATTCTTTCGGAGTTGGCTCGTGATGTGTTGGCCATTCCAATTTCTAGTGTGGCGTCGGAATGCGCATTTAGCACCGGTGGCCGTATTCTTGATTCATTTAGGAGTTCATTGACTCCTAAATGTGTGCAAGCTCTTATTTGTGTTCAAGATTGGCTTAGAGAAGAGAACAATCTTATTAGTGTTGAAAAAGACTTGAAGTATCTTGAGGAACTCGAGCTTGGCAAGCTTTAATATTTTGCGTGTATTTTAGTTCAAAATAATATATCATGCTTTTTCATTTGTATGACATATTTGGTCGAATTATCTACAGATATGGAAAATAATGGAAGCACTACTAGCATTGTTTGATGTATAGTTGCAACTTGCATCTTGAGTGGTAAGTTTAATACTCTATTTGTTTGGTGATATACTTAATACTTTTGTAGTTTTGTTTTGTTATCATCAAAATATTATATTCTAACTTATGATTTATATTTTTTTTAGGTTCAAGCATTGTGGTCAAGTCTATAATGTTCATCCAAAGAGGAATGGAACAACTGGTTTAAGGAATCATATTAAGCATCCAAAGACTGTTTTTGTTGAGGGATGCCCTCTGTTAAGACTGTTGTGTTTAAGTGTTAAGTATTAACACTGTGTTTAAGCGTTAATACTGTTTTTGTTGCACTGTGTTTAAGTGTGAACTATTAAGTGTTAAAACTGTTGCACTGTTAAGTTAATTTTGTTGCATCTGCTGCATCTGTTTCACTGTTAATTATGTTAAGAATGTTGCATCTGTTGACTGTTGCATCTGTTAAGACTGTTGTAATGTGTAGTTGTGTACAGATGCAATTTGATTCTTTCAGCTTTGGAGTTGGGCAGAATTTGGCAAACTTTGGAGTTGTGTACAGTGCACTGGCGTTATATGTGTTTGGCAGAATATAATTCAGTATATGCATGTGCACTGTTATTAGTTTATTACAAGTGAAAGTTTCAATTGTGCATGTGCACTGTTAGGCGTTAGCATTGATTATTCAGCGATTATTAAATCGAAACCGTACCGAACCAAAATAAGAAATACCGAACCGTACCGAAATATTTTGGTATGGTATTCGGTATACACAATTGATAAACCGAATACCGAAATACCGAACCGAAATTATTAAATACCGAACCGAAGTACCGAATGTCCACCCCTAGCTGAGACAGTCCGGGAACCAGTAATTGAGGTGGCAGCTGATAAAGAGCAATCCCAAATTATTGGAAAGAAGAGACCTCCTGCACCATTCCCTCAGAGGCTAGCAAAGTACCAAAAAGAGGAGCAATACAAAAAGTTCTTGGAGATGCTGAAACAATCCAGGTAAATATCCCATTGATTGATGCTTTGAAAGAGATGCCTGGGTATGCAAAAATGATGAAGGACTTAATGTCCCGAAAATTCAATTTTCAAGACTTGGCCACAGTTACTCTTACTCAGACCTGTAATGCAGTGGTGACTAGACCAATTGCTGAAAAGCTGTCTGACCCAGGGAGCTTTACAATTCCATGCACTATTGGTAACTTTGCTTTTGCTAAGGCACTGTGTGATCTAGGGGCCAGCATAAATCTTATGCCCCTGGCGATTTATAAGAGGCTGGGGATCGGAAGAGCTAGACCCACCTCTATGTTGTTGCAGCTGGCTGACAGGACTGTAAAAAGACCCTATGGTATCCTGGATGATGTGTTGATTCAGGTAGGGAAATTGGTGTTCCCTGCAGATTTTGTGATCTTAGACAGCAAAGTAGATGAGGAGATTCCCATAATTTTGGGAAGGCCATTCTTGGCCACTGGGAGATCTCTCATTGACTGTGAGACTGAACGACGAAGAGATAACATTCAATGTGCAGAAATCTATGAGGCGACCAAGTGAATTCGCTAATTGCTCTCTGATTGATGCCGTGGATGTCATTGTAGAAACTGATGATGAGATGCTGACAATTGAGGACCCCCTGCATGTTTGATGAATTTAGATGAGGTGAATGGAGAAGATTTGGCAGAATGGGTGTTGGCTTTGGAGGGCAAAGGGTTCTAGGACAGAACTCTTGAATTTGAGCCCTTACACTTAGAAAAAAGAGAAACTCCTCCAGCTAAGCCATCCATTGAAGAACCACCAAAGCTGGAATTGAAGCCATTGCCAGCCCACCTCAGGTATGAGTTCCTTGGTCTCGACTCCACATTACCTGTTACTATCTCATCTAGTTTGTTAGATGTGCGGGCACAACAACTCTTGCAGGTACTCAAGGAGTGTAAGACTGTCATTGGGTGGACCATGGCAGACATGAAGGGGATCAGCCCCGCCTACTGTATGCATAAAATTCTGCTGGAAGAGGGACACAAACCTTCCAGGGAACATCAAAGAAGGCTGAACCCCAATATGAAGGAAGTGGTGAAGAAAGAAGTATTAAAGTGGTTAGATGCGGGAATCATTTTCCCAATATCTGACAGCAGTTGGGTTAGCCCAATGCAATGTGTGCCTAAGAAGGGTGGCATGACGGTGATCAAGAACGATAACAATGAACTCATCTCAACACGAACCATCACGGGCTAGAGAATTTGCATGGACTACAGAAAGTTAAATCTTGTCACCCGCAAAGACCACTTCCCACTTCCCTTCATTGATCAGATGCTAGACAGATTGGCAGGGAGGTCACACTTCTGTTTCCTAGATGGTTACTCAGGGTACAATCAGATCTCAATGCACCAGAGGACAGGGAGAAGACCTCCTTCACTTGCCCATATGGTATTTATGCTTTTCGAAGGATGCCCTTTGGCCTATGTAATGCACACTCCACATTCCAAAGGTGCATGATGGCCATATTCACTGACATGGTCGAGGATATAATAGAGGTATTCATGGATGATATCTCAGTAGTGGGGAACTCATTTGAAGAGTTCCTTGTAAATCTGACTCGTGTGCTGAAGCGGTGTATGGAGACTAACCTGGTTCTTAATTGGGAGAAGTGCCATTTCATGGTACAAGAGGGCATAGTCTTGGGGCACCGGGTGTCAAGTAAGGGAATTGAGGTGGATCGCGCAAGATTTGACGTGATAGTGAAGTTGCCACCTCCAACTTCAGTCAAAGCAATCAGAAGCTTCCTCGGGCATGCCGGTTTCTACCGGAGATTCATAAGAGACTTCTCCAAAATTGCCAACCCACTCTGTAAGTTGTTAGAAAAAGATCACCCCTTCTTGTTTTCTGATGATTGCAGAGTAGCATTCGAGGAGCTAAAAAAGAGGCTGGTCACAGCACCAATCATTGTTGCCCCCGACTAGGAGCAGCCATTCGAACTCATGTGTGATGCTAGTGACTACGCAGTGGGGGCACTGCTGGGACAGCGGAGAGACAAATTAATGCACCCAATCTACTATGCAAGTAGAACGCTGAGTGGAGCTCAGCTGAATTACACTGTGACAGAGAAGGAGATATTGGCGGTGGTGTTTGCTTTCGATAAATTCATATCATACCTGATCGGTTCTAAGGTAATTGTATCCACTGACAATGCAGCTCTCAGGTACTTGATTGAGAAGAAAGAATCTAAATCGCACCTAATTCGTTGGGTGCTATTACTCCAAGAGTTCTACCCCCAAATTCGTGACCGTAAGGGCACAGAAAACCAAGTCGCTGATCATCTATCACGACTTGAGGGAGCTGAAAATTCAACTGAGATTGAGGATACTCTGGAAACCTTTCCAGACGAGCAACTGCTCGCGGCCAATCTTGAGGAAGTGCCATGGTATGCAGACTTTGCAAACTACCTGGCATGTGGCATAGTTCCGTATGATCTGTCCTCAGTACAAAAGAAAAAAAAATTTGTGACTGCCGCATGTACTATTGGGATGAACCTTACCTGTTTCGAATATGTGTTGATAATATGATCCAGAGGTGTGTCCCTGAGATAGAACAATCTTCTGTTTTGCAGGCATGTCATGCATCAGCATATGGAGGGCATTTCGGAGGAGTTAGGACAGCTGCGAAAGTGCTAGAGGCCGGTTTCTTTTGGCCAACAGTGTTCAAAGATGCGCACCAATGGGTGAAGGGCTGCAATGAATGTCAGCGAACTGGGAACATTTCCCGGCGCCATGAGATGCCCATGAACCCGATTCAAGAGGTGGAAGTGTTTGATGTCTGGGGGATTGACTTCATGGGACCCTTCGTTAGCTCCTTTGGCAATAAGTACATACTTGTTGTTGTAGATTATGTGTCCAAATGGGTAGAACCTACTGCATTTCCCACTAATGATGCAAGAGTAGTGGTGGGGTTTTTGAAGAAGAACATATTCACCCGTTTTGGGACACCGAGAGCCATAATCAGTGACGGAGGCACCCACTTCTGTAATCGAGCTTTTGAGAAGCTGCTCGCAAAGTATGATGTGCGTCACAAGGTGGCAACACCGTATCATCCGCAGACAAGTGGCCAGGTGGAAGTGTCTAATAGAGAGATAAAGAGTGTATTGACAAAAACAACAAACGCCACAAGAACTGATTGGGCGAAGAAGCTAGATGATGCACTCTGGGCTTATAGAACTGCTTTTAGAACACCAATTAGTATGTCACCATACAAGTTGGTGTTTGGGAAGGCTTGCCACTTACCAGTGGAACTTGAACACAAAGCTTGGTGGGCACTGAAACAGCTGAACCTAGACATTGAGGATGCGGGCACAACGAGAATCACTGAATTGCATGAGCTTGACGAGTTCAGATATTTGGCTTTTGAGAGAACGCGGTTGTACAAGGAAAGCTCTATAATTCAAGACTACGGTTATTCCCGGGAAAGCTCAAATCACGATGGTCTGGTCCATTTCGAGTGGTCGAACTATTCCCCTCAGGGGCTGTCGAAATTTCCTCGGAGAAAGATTCTCACACGTTTAGAGTCAATGGGCAGCGATTGAAGTTATATGTAGGTATGAGTGAACCAAAAGAAGTGACAGAAATCCAATTGATAGAACCTCAGAGGTCGAGCGAGCCTTAAATGCGCTTGTCTGCGTCGTGCCGCGACGTTAAATCAGGCGCTGGCTGGGAGGCAACTCATTGAATTGTTGTAATCGTCGTGCCACGACATTAACTAAGGCGCTGGTTGGGAGGCAACCCAACGATAGTAGTAGTTGTTAATCGTGAGTTTTTGGAAGTGCTAACCAATGCAGGTGACAATGGGCGGGTAATAAGGCCATCAAAAGTGGTAAGAATAGGTGATAAACATGGAAAAAAAAACTTGCCCAGGAGCGTGCCCTCGCTATTGGCCGCGCTACAGGCCGCGCATATGGGCAAACATTCTGCCTGGGCTCAAAAATATTAGCGCCCGCGCTTGTGACCGCGCTAGTGGCCGCGCATATTGGGTAGTATTCTGCCTGGGCTAGCGCGGCCGCGCTTGTACCGCGCTGTCCGCCCCCGATCTTGAAAGACGATGCATTNATCCAATTGACAGAACCTCAGAGGTCGAGCGAGCCTTAAATGCGCTTGTCTGCGTCGTGCCGCGACGTTAAATCAGGCGCTGGATGGGAGGCAATCCATTGAATTGTTGTAATCGTCGTGCCACGACATTAACTAAGGCGCTGGTTGGGAGGCAACCCAATGATAGTTGTAGTTGTTAATTGTGAGTTTTTACAACGTGCCAACCAATGCAGGTGACAATGGGCGGGTGATAAGGCCATCGACAGTGGTAAGAACAGGTGAAAAACATGGAAAAAAAAATCGCCCAGGAGCGCGCCCGCGCTACTGGCCGCGCTACAGGCCGCGCATATGGGCAAACATTCTGCCTGGGCTCAAAAATATTAGCGCGCCCGCGCTTGTGAACGCGCTACTAGCGCGATCGCGCTAGTGGCCGCGCATGTTGGGTAGTATTCTGCCTGGGCTAGCGCGGCCGCGCTCGTACCACGCTACGACCGCGCTAGTCCGCCCAAAAATCTGACGATTTGAGTGTTATATCTTCTGATTTGGTTTTAAAAAAAATTTTTATGTTAAGTTTTTTTTTCTTTTCTTTCTTTTTTCTTTTTTATTCCCTTAGTCTAAATTACCCCAACTAACACCCGCCCTCCTTAATCCCTACACCACCGCCCAAATCAAACCCCCCCAGCAAACCTTTCCCAACCCTAACTCCTTCTTCTTCAACGTTCACTCCCCCTCTTTCTCTCCCATCTTCTTACAAATTCCTACCCACACCCCCCCTCCACTTTCTTTTCTTTTTCACATATTCTCTTACTACAGGTATGTTGCTCTTGTTCCATTTTTTCTTTGTCTTTCAATTTGTTTTTGTAGAATTTTGTTTGTTTTAGTGTGCATTTTCGTAGTTGTTTTTCTGTGTTTTTGAGTAGTAGAATTGGTAACATATGTTGTAGTGTTTGTGGGTGGTGAGATTGGTGGGGTGTTGCTTCACTTGATTTGTGATTTTGGGGAGATATTGTGGTGGGTTGATGTTATAAATTGCTTGAAATGGATTGTGAGTGCCTAATGCCTACAAGGTGTTTGTGGAAAGGCCTCAGTGAAGGAATTATGTAGATTGTGACCACTTATGCGTGTGAAGTCTGAGTAACCGCATTGCGTCACAATTTTGTGTTGGGCTGTGCTAATGTGTTCCCGTTTTTCAGGTACTATGGCTCCATCTCGGAAATGTCGCACCACAGGTGCACCTTCTAGCAGCCAAGCCGGCTCGTCCAAGACACGAGGGGCAGCCCCTGCACGCCCCTTTGATAGTAACAGATTTGTCTCGGCCAAGGCTCAGGACCGCTTTGCAGAGAAGGCCTCTAAAAAGCCGATTCCGGAGAGGGGTATTGACATCAATTCGGTCCAGCTACACTGCCCTCACATGTACACTAGGATGGTGAGGCGGGGGTTGCAAACCTTCATTAATGAGCCAGGGGAGGCAATGTAATGGTTGTTAGAGAGTTTTACACCAATGTGTCAGAGCATGACAATGGCGTAGTCACGATGCGCCGAAAGGCGGTGAATGCCTCTATTGAGGCGATACGGACGGCGTACCAGCTGCCCCCTCATGTGGTTGATTATGATGACTTTTATGGGTATGGTCGTAACCCAACACACGCCAAGTGGGAAAGATTCTTTGAAACGATCTGTGTACCCGGGAAAGAGGTGGTCTGGATGAAGTA
The DNA here is from genome assembly GCF_001879085.1 of Nicotiana attenuata. Lineage (NCBI taxonomy): Eukaryota > Viridiplantae > Streptophyta > Magnoliopsida > Solanales > Solanaceae > Nicotiana > Nicotiana attenuata. The sequence continues at coordinate 299,929 of NW_017670992.1, read as the reverse complement.
TGGTGAGAAGTTTCACTCCTCGGCACTAACCTTTGAAGGGAAGTGCTGGTTGTATCTGATTAATAACCGTCTGATTCCGTCCTCCAATACTACGGAGGTAAATGGGCCCCGAGCTGCTTTGATTTGGTGCTTCATCAATGGTCTTGACTTCGATGTGGCCAGAGTGATGCACGAGGAAATGTTCATCCGCTGACCAGTTAAAAGGTATGGTTTCTTTTTCCCTTCTTTAGTTACTCAGCTTTGCAGGCAAGCTCGGGTGCCCGAAAATCTACCTGTGGATGGGCTAGTACCAAAAGACCGCAAGTTCCGGGCTAACAAGGTAACCACGGGTAAGGAGCCAGCGGCAGCAGGTGGGGATGATAGTAGTGGCTCTGATGACTCGGAGGAAGAGGAGGCCGAGTAGGAGGACGTGGGGGCCGAAACACAGGCCCATGAGCCCAGTGCAGCAGCTGCAGCACCGTCCGGGACGGCAACATCTTCTGGAGCTGCCCGAGTGTCCCATTTCACCGCTTTGGAGCAGGAGGTGGCCGGGTTGCGTTCCTCCGTGACTGATTTGGGTACCCGCGTAGACGCGGTGGCTGACCGGCAGGTAAAGTCGGAGAAGAAATTTTTAGGCTGGCTGAGAGCTCTGGGTCGTGCTTTCCATGTGAACCCAGACACCGTCTCCGATCAGGAGTGATTTTTTAGGGAAGTTCCTTTACCTCACTGTTCTTTAAATTTTGATGCCATGAGGACATGTCTACATTTTAAGTGTGGGATGGGGGATACTTCAATGTATGTATGTAATTGTACAAATTGACTGTTTGATGTTTCTTTGGTTTGCTTTGATTGTTTTTGGTGTTTTGATTAATAGTTTTCTTAGGTAAGTGGCTTGTTCCGACGACGGATCTCTTTCGGCGGGGTTCTTGAGGGACTAAGTCGGAAAAAAGGGGGAAATATGGAGACTCTTTCTGATGACGGATCCTTTAGACAATTTTCTTGAGGGAAGTAAGTCTAGAGAAAAGACCAAAACGATTTTTTCTTTAGGTAGTGTAGTAACTCCCCCTTGGTTTTTCTTTGGGCCATGGTTCTTTTCCAAGGGGTTTAGCTTGAACCGGGTGTAGGTAGTTTTTGTTAGGTTGTTTTTTAGTTGTTAGTTAGGACTAACGGGCTACGAGCTAAAATCGAAAGAGAACTCATAGCGTTGATACACCTAAACACAATAGACACTAGAGTGCAACGCTTAGTCCCAGTGGTTGATTCTTACTAAAGTGCCTTAAATTGTATCTTTATCACCGACTTGAATGCTCAGAAGAGAATGTCTTGATAAGCCAATCTAGAATGAGTCATATGCCATGTGTGTGTGAGTTTTACTGTATTCCATGATTCACATTTGATGCCTAGAACTTGCCCTGTGTGTTTGCAAAGCGAAATAGTAGTTTCATTCAGTCTGAGAAGTGATAAAGGCATTTCTTTGTTGAGCCAGACATATAAGTAAACCCACCTAATTGTAATACATCTTAGTTAACCCAGTTGAGCCTATAAGCCTGTTGTTTGAACCCTTTTACCTCCCATAAGCACTTGAATGGTATTGAGAGTATGCAAAGGCAAAAGTGTGGGGTGGTGGTTTGGTTTTTGAGTGGAACCATTGAAATCGAGAAAAGGTGCAGAATTGTGAAGCATAAAAGAAGAAGCACCACGAAAAAAAATGTTGTAAATAAATATAGTGGTGTTTTGTTATAATTGCACCTAATGGATGGGGTTGTTGTAAATAAATAAATAAATAAAAAATAATTGGTGGAATATTTGGTTGACATAAGTATGGTTTTGAATGTTAATGTAATTGTATTAAAAAGTGCTTAGGGAGATTAGTCACTATATCCAAATATATCCTACCCCTCCCTTAGCCTACATTACAACCAAGTGAAGTCCTATTGATCTTAGATTGAGTGGGCTCGATTAGTAGAGTAGTATACTACGGGAAAGCCTATGGTGCATCTTTGTGGCATGTGAATGTTCTTTTTGAGAGTGAGCGAATTTTGTCTATCTAAGTTCCTAATTGTTCTAAATATCATTATATGTGGAACTACTCTCTTGTGTGAATGTAAGGGCATGTCATTCATGAAGGAAAGGCAAGTCTTGGCTTCTGTGTAGATTAGCTTGAGAAAGTATGAATATTGCACGGCATGTGAGAGTCGACTTTTGAGGCTAAGATTGTTCACTACTAGGCGTAACTTATGTGATTTGTTCTTGGTGTGATGCGTTAGGGAATAATGCTTAGTGAAGGAACCTCTATAGAGTGTGGTGGATTGCTCGAGGACTAGCAATGATCTAAGTGTGGGGTGTTGATAATAGGCTAGATTTATGTGATTTAGCGATTGTTTATCACCTAGCTTGATTATGTTTCAATGTTATAATATAGTTAAATGATGAAAAATGGGCTCTAATTGTGAATTTCACACGTTGCAGGAGTGAGGAGCTTGTATGAGGCCTTAAAGTTATGATTGGAGCTACATTGAAGCAGGAAAAACCCCTAGGAGCTGAGTACGCGAGAAGACGAGAAAAAGAATAGATGAAATGAAGGCCTGGACTAGCGCGGCCACTAGCGCGGCCACTAGCGCGACCGCGCGAGCCCAGATGGTCGAGGCAGAATGGTAGGCCACTAGCGCGGCCATTAGCGCGCCCACTAGCGCGGCCGCGCTAGCCCAGTTCCGGAATATTAATTTTCAGGGGTAAACTTGGAAGTCTGGGGGTAAATTCACTTAATCTATAGAAGGTCAAGCTCGCCCAAGGATGGATTATCAAGGTTTTCATAGTTTAGTGCAAGAAAAAGAGAGGCAAGAGGCAAGGAGGATAATTCAACATCGAGTTCTTCCTTTCTTCCTTTTGTTTTTACGATTTGTGATGAATTTGAATATTGTTGTGATGAACACTAGCATGAGTAGCTAATTCTTTAGTCTAGGGTTTTGATGGAACCTATTGAAGGATGAACTTCTTGATTATGTTAATATAGTTTGCCAGTTTAATCTCTATTTGTTCAACTACGTGCTTGTTGTAGTTAATTGACAGGATCCTCAATTAGCTATGCCTATTTAGTATGCATAACTCGGGAGAGAGTGCATATTTAGGTAATTGTTGAACAACACCACTCCCAAAGTATAAGAGGGATCTATAACTGCGGGTTTAAAGGCGGGATTAGGGATAACGAAGCCTTGGGTGCAATCTAAAGTGAGCTGTAATAAAAAGCCAGCTAGCATAACTCGGGAGAGAGCATCTAGTAAATTATCGTAATTACTCGGGAGAGATTTACGGTAAGAGGAGCGCTCATGATTGATAGAGATGATTTGGTGATTCTATGTGAAGCATAACCGGAAGGGATTCCATCAATAGGGAAAGTCATAACCTTAGAACCTTCTCTTAATTGTTTACAACTTAATCATAGTTAGTTTTGAGCTGTTTATTTACTGTCATTCGTAGTTAGTAGAAATACCATCAATTGTTATTCACAACGTTTGGGAAGTTGATTCCGTGGAATTTAGTAAGTCTAACGAAAGTAATTGATAGGTTAATTCCTTGTGGGTTCGACTCTGGGCTAAATACTCAGATTATATTTGCAACGTCCGCGTATCCTTTTTATAAGGCATAGTTGGGCGTGATCATAACCCTTTAGAATGGCTACTTGGTATCAGTTCTACTAGATTTTCTTGTCGATCGACATTGAAAATATTGAAGTATACCCGACTTGAAAGATACTCTAGACGGAATTTTGGTATACTAATTACTAATTATCATAATTTCAACTAGCTACTTAAAAAAAATTTTAAATAAAATGATCATCAGACAGAAAAAAAGGTGGATATAAAAGTGTCTTCATACGAAAAAGATGGATAATAATATTTTGAAATTATTGAAAACTAGTTAAGCACATCTTAAACCAAAGTTTTGAATTTTGATAACCCAAAACTTGTTCGGCCTAATGAAATGTGCAGAAATATCCATAAGTATTATGTATACTCAAAGCGACAAAAAGTATTTATTATGTAAAAAAAACTTAATAATGTAGCATAATAAAAAAGCTTTTGTGCGCTAGCTATTAGTTACAAAAAGGGTAAATTCAAAATATTTAGGGAAAATAACACTGTATAGCCACTCTTAAAATACTAATGCTTGCATTAAGGTAGGATGCTACGTTACACCCCCTTGTGTGTGGCCCTTCCCCGGACCCTGCGTAAAGGTGGGATATCTTGTACACCGGGCAGCCTTTGATAGTCACTCTCAAAATAATTTCCGACAAATGTATATTTTTGTATATATACATTTCTCTATTTTATATACAAAAAATATATAATTTTTTTATATTTTTGGGGCTACCAGATGTAAATAATTTCTGTCGCGGGCTAAAAGTGATTTTTTGCCCAAATTTTTATGTAAGTTAAGCGAGGCTATTTAAGAAGCTTTAGTTGTTAGATTTAGAGCCCGTTTGGATTAGCTTGTTTTAAGTGTTTTTAAGCCAAAATCGCTTTTAAGTCATTTTGTAGTGTTTGGATAAGGTAAAAAAGTACTTTTAAGCACTTGTTTTTAAGCTAAAATGACAAAAATAAGCCAAAAGTCAAAAGCTAGAATTCCTAACTTATGGCTTAAAAGCTATTTTGACTTAAAAGTCACTTAAAACAGGTCCATCCAAACGGACTCTTAAGAAGAAATCAAGAAGCTAGTATCTTAGCTGACAACCATATCAATAATCAAAGTGTGAATTTAAATTAATTAATCAAGCATTAACAGAAACCTTAAATTTCGCACACAAAATTCAATTCTATATATGGTGCGAACCAAACTTTATTAGAATCCACTATCCAGTCCATTATGTTGCAAAAAATAGCTGGCAAATTCAACTATACCCAATAAAAGAAATTCCAGCCTTTAATGCAAAGTGAAATAAAAGGGTACTTCTCTACCGTTATACGTACAACTTTTAGGCAGAAAAAAATTATTTTTTCTTCTTTTAACATAGGCGGATAAATCTAAATTTCTGCACGAAATATTGAATTCTTTGACATTGTTGTATGAAAGCAAATGGTATTGTCAGATCAAGATCGAAACTTGCATTGTTTTCTTATGAATAGAGATAAACTGCTATTAAAGAAAACACGTTCTCATAATTATGTATGCATCTCAACTCTAAATGTGGCAAACGGGTAGTTGTTGAAACTATTTAATGCACATCATTAATGTAAGAGCAAGACACTGAAGTTTTACTGCAAGAAAATGCAAGTATATAAAGCCCTTTACCTCTTAATGCCATTTGCTCAAATAAGTTGTCAGAAAACAGAAAAAGGTCACGCAATTCAAAATTATTCCTTGAAGATGATAGGTCGAGGATTGAGGGTAGGGGTGTTAGCATTGCTTTGCTTTCATGTCCTTGTAGGGAGTGTGGTTCTCGCTAGAAATGTGAAAATTGAGGAAGAGAAGTTTTTGTTTAAGGGAGGAGGATTTGGTGGTGGTTTTGGCGCTGGTGGAGGTGTTGGAGGTGGATTTGGTGGTGGGGGTGGTGGAGGTTTTGGTGGTGGTGGTGGAGGTGGTATTGGTGGTGGAGCTGGTGGTGGGTTCGGAAAGGGTGGTGGAATAGGTGGTGGAATTGGGGGCGGTGCAGGAGGCGGGGGTGGTATAGGTGGAGGCATTGGTAAAGGTGGTGGTATTGGAGGAGGAGTTGGTGGTGGTGCAGGAGGCGGGGGCGGTATAGGTGGAGGCATTGGTAAAGGTGGTGGTATTGGAGGAGGAGCTGGTGGTGGTGCAGGAGGCGGTATTGGTGGAGGAGCTGGAGGTGGCAAAGGAGGAGGAATTGGTGGTGGCGTTGGTGGTGGTGCAGGAGGCGGGGGTGGTATAGGTGGAGGCATTGGTAAAGGTGGTGGTATTGGAGGAGGAGCTGGTGGTGGTGCAGGAAGCGGTATTGGTGGAGGAGCTGGAGGTGGCAAAGGAGGAGGAGTAGGTGGTGGCGCTGGTGCTGGTGGAGGATATGGAAAAGGTGGTGGCATTAGAGGAGGTGCAGGTGGAGGGAAAGGTGGCGGAGTTGGAGGTGGAGCTGGTGGTGGTGCAGGAGGCGGTATTGGTGGAGGAGCTGGAGGTGGCAAAGGAGGAGGAATTGGCGGTGGCGCTGGTGCAGGTGGAGGAAAAGGTGGCGGCGCTGGTGGTGGAGTTGGAGGGGGAGCTGGTGGAGGTGTAGGAGGAGGAATTGGCAAAGGTGGTGGAATTGGAGGAGGTATCGGAAAGGGTGGAGGTATTGGAGGTGGTGTAGGAGGAGGAATAGGAAAGGGTGGTGGCATTGGTGGAGGAGTCGGCGGTGGTGCTGGAGGTGGAATTGGAAAAGGTGGTGGCATTGGAGGTGGTATAGGCAAAGGTGGCGGCGCTGGTGGAGGAGCTGGAGGTGGAGTAGGCGGCGGAGTCGGTGGTGGTGTTGGAGGTGGAATTGGAAAAGGTGGTGGCATTGGAGGTGGTATTGGCAAAGGTGGTGGTGTTGGTGGCGGCATTGGTGGAGGAGTCGGTGGTGGTGTTGGAGGTGGGATTGGAAAAGGAGGTGGCATTGGAGGTGGTATAGGCAAAGGCGGCGGCATTGGCGGGGGAGCTGGTGGTGGTGTTGGAGGTGGTATTGGCAAAGGTGGCGGCATAGGTGGAGGAATTGGTGGTGGCGTTGGTGGAGGTGCTGGAGGAGGAATTGGCAAGGGTGGTGGCTTTGGCGGAGGAATTGGTGGTGGTGCAGGAGGAGGAGTTGGTGGAGGTGGAGGTGGCGGCATTGGTGGAGGATTTGGCAAGGGTGGCGGTATTGGTGGAGGATTTGGTGGTGGTGCAGGAGGAGGAGCTGGTGGTGGCATTGGAGGAGGTGCTGGAGGTGGATTTGGAGGCGGATTTGGTGGAGGAGGTAGTTTAGGTGGTGGAGCCGGAGGTGGTTTTGGTGGAGGAGGTGGTGGTGGAATTGGAGGATATCACTAAACATCCTCTAGTTAATGAATTAAACACAGAATTAAGCATGTATACCATTGCTATTGTCATTATATTTTCGAAATTATTATTCATGAGTATTATATGAAATGCAATCAAATTTCTTCTCCTATTTTTTAATAATCCGCTTACATGCAACATTCTCTTCCTTTATCATGCACGTACAGCCTCCACCAATGCATGAAACAGAAATACATGTCGCTTGATGTGTAAGAAACACTGGGACCAAAATAAACATTATAAAACAGAAAACTAATTAATAACATAAAATTTCAAGTAGTTCAAATTCTTAGCTAATTGGCACAATATTTCGATGTTCTCTCTTTTCTAGAAGGCAACATATTTATCATTTCATTGAGAGTATCACTACTAAGTTTAAGTGCTGTTCTTTAATGGAGTGATAGGTATAATAAACATTTATAAAAGTTAATGTGAGTTTCATTGTTCATATGTTTTTGCCCTCTATATTTCTTCGCAAAGAAAGCTAAAAACTATGAGGCTTAATTTAGAACTAGAGGGAGGGATATTACTTAAATCTCTTGCATTAATATATGACGTGACGGATATTTCAAGATTGTGAACTCATATAATGGTGCTCCAAAAAGAAGACTTTTTCATTAAAAATACAAACCAACAAAAAATAATTAATATGCACAAGTTGGATTTGACTCTAAACCGTTTCATTCTGAATATTAATTGCCTACGCAATGCACACGTCGAATTAGATCACCAACTCTCTCATCAGTCCAATAAAAAGAGGAATGAGAGTGGCCACAAACTTGGTGTACTCTTCGTCTTGTGACACTTTTCGTGTTTCAAACTGAATTTATAATCTGATGAAAGATACACGAAAAAGAATAAACCAGATTGTCTTGTCGACGGGGGCGGACGCACGTTCAATTGAAGCAGTGTCACAGCGACACCTTTTTATCGGAAATTTTACTAAATATATGTATTAATTGTTAGTAAAATTGTATTTGTAAACTAATTCTGAAAAAGATAGAATAACGTATAAACAGAAAATGTAAACGAAACAAAAGTTAATCTGAGCCCGCTGAATTCACAGTGTTTCCTTAGAGCCTGTTTGGAAAGTCACCTTAGAATTGGATTTGGGTGTAATTGGGTGCAATTACACAGTTTGGCATATTTGTTTGGCCAAGTAATTACTTGGTCAACATGGAATTGGGGGTAATTGGAGGGGCGTAATTACACTCTCCAATTCTCAAGGGGAAGGTGAGAATTGGTGGTAATTACACTGTGTAATTACAAGGTTGCTTTTTAGTTTATTTATTTTTGGTTTTATTTTAATTTATTTTCTTTATAAATTTATTTCTATTATTTTAATATTTTAATTTTATTTTTACTTTTTTATCTCTTTTTTAAATTTTAAATTATATTTTTCTTTGTACATTATTTATCTTTTATTTCTCTACCTTTACTTCTTGTGATTCAATGTACTTGCTTATATTTTACTTTTTATTTATTTTATTATTCTATTTTTTGAAATTACACCTCCTAATATTAGAAATAATGAGTCATTAACAAACTTGGCATATAATGAGTGATGCAATTAAAGTGAAATTTCGTTGTTGAATGTGGTTATAAACTTATTATGTTTTCTAATATTAAGTGATAGTGGAACTTACTATTATTATGTTGGAATTTGACATATGTTAAACTATTTTGTTATAGTTTCTCTCTAAGATGAACTCCCAACCCTTTGCCTATCCCCAAAACCACCTGATATAGTCCATCACTACCCACCATAAAATGATTTGGAAAGTTCAACATCCTTCAAGGACAAATTGATGGAATCAAACCCAATGGATTTTGCTCCTACAATTGAACAAGAGAAAATGCTCTACACTACAAACTCAATGGAAGAAAAGGAGATTGTGCATGATCCAGAAGGTAAAAAGGAAGGAGTCATAAAAATTTTCCTTTCAACGGAGGATAGACAACGTATCTATGAACCGTGAAAATATTCTATCATAATCAAATTAGTAGGGAAACGTATGCTTCATCATTATTTAAAAAGGAAAATTCAAGATCTATGGAATCCTACGGAAGACTTCTCTCTAATTGATCTTGGAGAAGACTATTATATTATCAAATTCAAGAAGAAGGAAAACATGGATAAAGCTATCCACTTAGGTCCATGGTTTATAAATGGCCATTTCTTGTCCATCTCCAGATGGAAATCAAATTTTGTGGCCAAAAATGAAAAATTAACTACCTCCGCTGTATGGATTAGGCTTCCCCAATTGCCAACATAATTTTACGATGGTAAAATCCTAGAAAAATTGGCAATGCAATAGGACGCTTACTGAAAATTGACACATGTACATCAACAACCCTAAGAGGTCGATATGCAAGTATTTGTGTCGAAATTCCTCTGGAAATCCCAGTCCAACCCTACCTCTTTGTTGTACAACATAAGCAATTCATTCAATATGAAGGGGAAGATTTTCTTTGCAAAAATTGTGGTCGTTTTGGTCATACCATGAGGCAGTGCAGTTATATCAAGAAACAAAGCAATGATCCTCTCCATGCAGGACAAGTTCATCAACCTACAACTACATAGGGAGATAATGAAGCAGAATGGATCACTGTTTCATTCAATAAAAGGAAAAATCAAGGTAGAAAATTTCCTTCTCAACCTACCATCAACCAAGTTAAAGGCAACCATGGTCCAGGTATTTCAGTTAAACTTTTCAATGCTAATACAGGTAAATACTTGGACACTCAATTGCTTCAATATAAAACTAAAGATCATCCTACCCCTAATCAACCCTTAAAAGTTACTACCCAGCCTATTATTGCTAAAGAACAAACCAATACTCTAAACAAAAACCACTACGTAGACAATAAGCAAATGGTTTTGCCAAAAACCACCACGGCTAATACTAATTTTCTTAGTAAAAATAAATTTACTCAATTAAGTGATGACTTGGCATTGGAAGGCATTGACACTTGTATGAGTGAATCCATCGTGGCATCAAATGATGCCAACTTTTTAGATACTAACAATGCCATGCAAAATGGCTATTTAACGGACACTTTTAACCCTCCTAATAATCCTACCCCTACTTCTCTAAACCCACCCACCCACCCACCCACCCACCCTAAAACAAAAATCTACCCAAAATCTTGTGTTATCCGAAGGATCTCAACAAGATCCTTCCTTAAGATATGGCAAGATCACTTCCACCATGTATGTTGGCCAAACGGCATCGGACATAGTAAAGGGTAGCCAAATGGCCACACCCTTAGAAAACCTAAAAGAAGCTATTAATGGTCCTATAAATCAAGACATAGAGCACCCAAAAGACACAAATTTGGAAGAAACAATCATTGGTTCTTCCACCAATCGGCTACCCTTTTCTGTTACCCCTTACCCCACGCCTACTAACAGTTCATTAAATACTTTTTACCCCACCCAAAATGCCAAGAGTTCCTTCATCCTTACGAAGGAGGAATCGTCTAATCCAAATTCTACGCCAACAAAGACCCCACAACATGGAAAACATTCCCCCCTTCACCTTCAAGAACAACCCCAGATAATTTATGCCCAACCTCCCTAACCCCAAGACTACCAACCCACTAGTTGGATGGAGCTAGGCCTCATGGGCCATGCAATATCCTTCACAGTTCCAATCAACGGCCAAGAGGCTATAATGACCCTCCACAACACCCAATACCTAGCACAACTCATTACGGAGGGAATGAGGTTGGCCATGAACAACTACCTCTACCAAATTTGGCTCAACAACATTATCCATCCAATGAATCCATCATTGAACCCTCAAATGGCTCAGATAATGAGGGAGCAATGGAGCATGCCACCCCAGTTCAACCCCATAAATCCTCAAAATGCTGCGTTGGACCTTCCCTTCTTTCCCACAGAGATGTATACTCATCTCAATCCCATCTTTCTCCCTTGGTACATCAACCAGGGGAACCAAGAGATACCAGCCCCCCTCCACCCCCTCCAGTACCTCCACAACAACCATCCAAAGTCCGACCCAATACCCGGTCCAGTGGAGGCAGAAATGGAGGAGGACGACGTCCAGCTAAACCTACACTTAGGGCCAACCCTAGAAATCTCAAGCCTAGACGGAATAAAATTTCTCTTCACGGAGAGGCACGAGAAGAGGCATGTGCTCACCTGCCCGTTAGCCCCATACAAGTGCTCGATGGACATCCGTCCTCCATACTACCCAACAGTGGGCAACAACGCGATGATCCTAGTACCTTCGATGAGAAGAAACCTTGTCCTAATGGGAGGGATAAGGGAGAATGGAGTGATGGTCAACCCTGAAGCAAATATACCAATGAATCATCCTACAAATTTCATAATATGGAATATAAGGGGAGGGAATAATAAAAATTTCAGGAGAAACTTTACGGAGATGATTGACACACATAGGCCCTGCATGGTGACACTGTTAGAAATAAGAATGGGTAACCATGCAGCCATGCTTAATGAATTTCGGTTCACTGAGATGATTGAAGTTCCATCGGAGGGTCAGTCAGGAGGCATGGTAATGATGTGGAAGGATGAAGTAATCAACGTTCAAAATGCAGTACGTAGGAATCAAGAGATTCATGCAACCATAGAGGTACTTCCCATACATAAACCTTGGCTTTTTACTTATATATATGCTAGTACTTGTATTCATAATAGAAATATTATGTGGGATCATCTAGAACATATTAGCAACTCTTATAAAGGGCCTTGGTTAGTAGGTGGTGACTTTAATGATATTCTAGCCGCTAGTGAAAAATTTGGTGGCAAACCCATTAAGGATAGTAGAGCTACATTCATATGGTCAAAAATCAATAAGTGTAACTTGCTTTATCTAGGGTTCAAAGGAAGCAAATATACTTGGACAAACAACAGACATAATAAGAAAGGTCTTATACTAGAAAGACTAGATAAAGTTTTTGGAAATGAGGAATGGATTGAACTCTTTCCTAAAAGCTCCATAATCCACTTGCCTAGAACCCACTCTGACCACAACCCTATTCTTATAGAATTGATCCCAAGAAATAGGTCTCTCCATAATATTCCTTTTAGACTAGAAACCTTTTGGTGTAAACATTCGGTTTTCTAGACAATAGTAAGAAATAATTGGAATGATAGTGATTACTTCAAAGCCAGCCTTAATTTTGTGGATAAATTAAAACCTTGGAAAGACAGCACCTTTGGTAACATTATGGGAAGGAAGAGAAAATTGCTAGCTAGACTCCAAGGTATCCAAACCTCCAATAGCTATACTACCAGCTCTTTCCTTCGTAATTTAGAATTAGACCTTAAAAATGAGTTCAATGATATTCTAAAAATAGATGAAGCTTATTGGAAACTTAGGTCTAGAATCCTGTGGCTCAATGATGGAGACACAAATACAAAATTCTTCCATGTCTCAGCCACCAATAGGAAAAGAAGAAACAAAATTAATTTCTTCAAAGATGATGCTGGTAATTGGATAAATGATCATAGCCAAAGTATGTCTCATGTTCAAAACTATTTTACCTCTATATTTACTTCGTCTCACTCACATTCTAGCTGGGCTAACCCCCTAAATCCTCAATTTAGTTGTAACAATATTAACCTAGACAATCTAGATTCCCCTCTTCTAGATTCTGAAATTAAAAGGGCTATTTTCTCGTTCAAACCCTTTAAATCTCCTGGTCCGGATGGTTTGCACCCCTTTTTTTCCANACGGCACTCCGTAGATTTGTGTCCAGCTTTCCCACAGTTGTAGCAATTTCCGTTGAACTGCTTCTTGCTTGGGTTGCTTTTCGGTCCAAAAGCGTGCTTCATCTTTCTCTTTTTTTGAGAAGTATCCTCAACAATATTTGCTCCCATTATTGTTGAGTTTCCACGGCCTCTCTTTTTAGCAGCTTTGTTTTCCTCTTCAATTCTCAACCGAACAATGAGATCTTCAAGCGACGTCTCCTTGCTTTTGTGTTTCAAGTAGCTTTTGAAGTCCTTCCACAAAGGAGACAACTTCTCAATCATTGCTGCTACTTGGAATGCTTCATTGATGACAAGACCTTCAATGAAAATTCTGTCAGTAAAAATACTAAAATTACTACTTTCAACATCAGTATTAATTCGATTTATACCTTCAGCAAGGAGATCGTGAATAATCACTTGCAACTCCTGGACTTAGGTAATAACAGACTTGCTATCTACCATTTTGTAGTCCAAAAACTTAGCGGCAACAAATTTCAACCCGGCATCTTCTGTTTTATGTTTCTTTTCAAGCGCAGTCCACAATTCTTTTGACGTCTCCACGCCACTGTAGACATTATACAGATTGTCCTCCAATCCGCTAAGGATATAATTCTTGCACAGAAAATCAGAATGCTTCCATGCCTCAATCACGAGAAAGCGTTCAGTCTCTGGAGTTTTATCGGGCAGAACAGGAACATCTTCCTTAATGAACTTCTGTAGACTTAAAGTAGTCAGGTAGAAGAACATCTTCTGCTGCCACCGATTGAAATCAATCCCGGAAAACTTTTCGGGTTTTTCCGTCGGTGCCAATGCCGGTGTTCGGCTTGTCGACGCATTGGCAACCACCATCGAAACAACTTGGTTTCCATTATCATTAGTCATTTCTGTAAAATAATGACACAAACAAACGTTAAAATCACGTAAATTTTAATCTCCAACGGGGTAGAAAACCACAAAGGTTTTAATCTCCAGAACAGTAAATATAACACAAATACAGAAAATAATAAAATTCTTTAAGCTTGTTAGTAAATTGTATTTGTAAATTAATTCTGAAAAAGATAGAATAACATATAAACAGAAAATATAAACGAAACAAAAGTTAATCCGAGCCCACTGAATTGATAGTCACTACAAGAAAAATGGCTTTTAGCGAAGGGAAATTCAGTCGTTAAAAGTTCAAATCCAGTCGCAATATGTCAATAACGACCGAACAAAATCTGGTCGTCGCCGGTCGCTAAACGCTCCGTCGTTAAAGGTTAACGACCGGATTAGAATCCAGTCGTTAAATTCCTTTAACGACCAAAATGCTTCCCGTCGTTATTACTATTTAGTGGCCGATGTTCCTTTCGCAAATTGCAAAATTTCCCTTCGCTAATGCACATGTAACCATTTGATAATCCTGTTGTTAAAGACTTTTAAAGATCACATTTCCCTTCGCTGATGTGAAATTTTAATAAATATAATTAGACCAATTTATATTTTCCCTGTAATTATTCAATAATAATCATTACCATATGCTTTCTCACACACATATATACAACAACCACACATTTTAAAATATCTCAAATAATCAAAATTCATACTCAATAAAATTTCATTGTCATTACAAAGAACGGAAGGATCACACTGTCTATAGCATGATACTACTTTTATTAACTCCTAAAAATAGATAGCAGAATTGTAGCACGATGTACAAATGACAACATCTTTAAACCATTGCTAACAGAATAAAAACCATATTATACTTCAACTTGCTTTGCGCATTCTTCAAGAATAGGTTCTTCGGACTTCAAGTTCTTGACTTGATCTGTTAAAAGAAGAAGTCATGTCACATTACTATAAAAAATGTATTCCATCATATCCAAAGATGCAGAAATTCAATTTCAGCAGTTGACTTACTCTGTCAGATCTCATAGTATTAAGGCCAATGAAACCAATTTTCATTAATTTGATTGGTCAGCTCCTCAAGTTGCAACTTTTAGTTGATTGCATCAGCTATATGTACCTTAAGTAAACTATTCCAACCCTGTAGCACACCATGATACCTGTGGTAGACACTAAAAAAGCAATCACGTGAATTTTTTTTGCAAAATATGCATGATGAAGCAATAACATCAAATGTTTGGCAAAAAAAAATACATAATACCTAAAAGAGTCAATTTGTACATCTTGATCATTAAATAATTATAGACGTATTATCATAAGTTGCAGAAGAGAGCTCCTCCTCACTGTTAGCTACAGCATTGCCACGCCCATCACACGCCAGCCTCCTGTTCTTTATCATCAGAGGATAACCAAACAGATATCCCCTGCTCGTTTAGCACTTTCAAGATTATCAATCTGTTTTAAGCATTTGTTTCCATCAGTAGAAAGAAAAATATTGAAAATGTATTAGAAGGGGAAGAAAATTTAGAACAGTAGTTTTATAAGCCTACCTGCATAATCTTGGATGTATAATTGCATGTTGAGAAAAGTGGATCTTCTGAAGATATTTATCCTGTTACAAAGTACAATAATGGAACCAAACAAAGATTGATAATCCTAGGAATAAGAAAATTGAATAGTTAAAAATAAAAAACACTGCAAGCAAAAATTGTTGTTTCATCCAAATTTATAGAATATAAAGACTAACCTAGATTACACGAATAGTAGAGGCTTTAGGTTCAATCCACACCTTGACATTCAAGCTTCTCAAGTGTAGCGACATCAACCCGCTCGATCTCATTCGTTAGAACTCCTCATGTAACTTTAACATTCAAATTAACTTGCAGAATAGTCAAAACAACAAACATATATTTGACCAAAAACAAACTTTTTCCCAAATTCTTTAACGGAGACACTATCATCATAGCTTCTCACCACATAATCACGTACTAATGCACTTGCCGGGCAGTTCTTCATTGAGTCCAAAACAATCACTTTGCATGCTATTTGGGATGCTGTTTGACACAACATACGATCTAGCTTCCCTCCTCCCAAACTATCTATAAGCATATCAGACCCTTCATGGATTGGTGAACCACTGCATTATTCGACATATTCCAGCATGATATTAACATTATTAACCAGAAAATGCAATAAAACATCGCTACAGTCGCATACAGTAATTAACTTTAATTTAAACTACATACAATAATAGCTACACTGCCTTAGTCCGAAACAAGTTCAGGTCGGCTTATGAATCCTTACTAACCATGTTTCTCCAATTAAAATTCATCTAAATGAAACCACATAAACTTTGAACATATATCGATCCTATGAGTGATCGAGTATCAACTGGGGTTACTAAGGCTAATGTTGCAGTTGAAAAACAAGCAGAAATGATTGGTACTGCTGTGCAAAATGAGGAGCAAGAACTGGAAAGTTTTACTTCTTTGGTTCCTTTCTCATCTGTGGATGCTAGGGGTCAGGTTCAGGGCAACAATCTGATAAAACTAGGCATCAAATATTTAATGCAAAGGTAGGGCAGGTGATTCATTTCTCAAGCATGGCTGATGCAGCTAAAGCAGAAAAAACTGCTGATGTTGAAGCTGAGGTTAGTACTAAAGGATATGGGCAAATTTCTAAAGAGGAGCCTGCTCCAGTTGCTAGGGCAAACAGATTGAAAAAGTTGGAAAAGAACCAGTCACTACTGGTTCGAAATTGGTTGATACTGTTGCATTGAATTATTTTGCTGATCGAGCTGTACATAGGAGTGTTAAACCAGCTGCTGCAGTTGAAACAACAACAGGTTTGATAGCCTTTGACTTCCAAGTCAGCACAAAACAACAGCAGATGTCAAAGAAAAAAGGTGGTCGAACAAGTCCCTTTCTGAGAAATAATAACATTCCATTTGGTACAAATCTGGGAAACACACCAAAGGTACTTAGTATCTCTAACTCCTTTGCTGCTTTGGTAAATGAATCTGCTGTAGATGACGTTGGGAAGAGAGTGCAGCATATTGAACTTGAGGCAGCCTCAAAATACTGTCATTCAAAGACACCAGACAATGCAGAAAACCAGCAGCGCCTGAACATTTCTGATTTACCAGATAAAGTGGTAAAAGAGTCTGTCATAGTTGGTGATATCAAGGCAGGGGCAACTTTTGATGCTTTGGTGGTTGAGCATGACCATGATGTGAAGGACGCTGGGAATAAGCTGCAACAGGGGGAAGATGAGGCAACGTTAATCAATGGAAAAACCAACTCCTTAGATAGTAAAATGTAACAGAAAATTTTAACTAAGGAGATTGGTGCTGTTGGACTCACAATGCAGTAGCAATCCAAACATCTTTTGCAGCTTTACATGATGTCCAAATTGAAACAGGTGCTGAATGTGTAGGCCAATCTTCTAATGTCACGACCCGGATTTCCCACCCTCGGGAGTCGTAATGGCGCCTACTCGTGAAAGCTAGGCAAGTCAAGTATTATAAATTCATTACCCTTTTTATTAAGCATGTTCAACAATTCAAAGTAATAAGTTATTAAACATCGGAATAAATTAAATAACCAGAAATGCGGAAGACGGAAACTTAATAGTTTAACCAAACATTGCTACATAATCTGACGTACGATACTACCCAGAATTTAGTGTCACAATTTCACAAACTGTCTAGGAATACTACAAATAAAGGTTTGAAAGATTTAAAACAACACTGTCTCTGGAGTACATGAAAGAAACACAATGAAAGGATAGAAGGAGACGCCAAGGCCTGCGGACGCCTGCAGGACTACCTCGGGTCGCCTGGTGAACTGGAAGCAGTAACCTCACTGCGGTCCGAAAACTACAGTATCGGGATCTGCACAAAAGAGTATAGAGTGTAGTATCAGCACAACCGACCCCATGTGCTGGCAAGTGCCTGGCCTAACCCCGGCGAAGTAGTGACGAGGCTAGGACCAGACTACCAAATAAACCTGTGCAGTTAAAACATATACAACGAAAAATAAAAGCAAATATTTACAGTTAAAGGTGGGGAGGGGAAGGCATGCTACGGGGAGTATTGGGCTACCGATATTCCGATCGTAAT
>NW_017670992.1:218239-282195 GCF_001879085.1 Nicotiana attenuata | reverse complement strand
AACAAGAATAAGAGAAACAAACACAGTATTCTAACAAGGATAAGAGAAACAAACACAGTATTCACTTTCATCTCTTTCTTGTTGCAGGCGTGCAACCCGATCCCATTTCAAATATCTTGTTGCAGGCGTGCAACCCGATCCCATTTCATATATCTCGTTGCAAGCGTGCAACCCGCTCCCATTGCATATATCTCGTTGCAGGCATGCAACCCGCTCCCATTTCATATATTTCCGTTGCAGGCGTGCAACCCGCTCCCATTTCATATATCTCGTTGCAGGCGTGCAACCCACTCCCATTTCATATATTTCCGTTGCAGGCGTGCAACCCGATCCCATTTCATATATCTCGTTGCGGGCAATGCAACCCGCTCCCATTTCATATATCTCGTTGCAGGCGTGCAACCCGCTCCCATTTCATATATCAACACCAATCATAAAAATAAAAAAGTCCCGGCAAGGGAACAATAATACAATAACAACATCCCGGCAAGGGAACAATAATATAACAACAACATCCCGACAAGGGAACAATAATATATCAACAACATCTCGGCAAGGGAACAAGAGTATAACAACAACGCCCCGGCAAGGGAGGCAATATCATAAACAATAACATCCCGGCAAGGGAACAAGAGTATAACAACAACGTCCCGGCAAGGGAGACAATATCATAAACAATAACATCCCGGCAAGGGAACCAACAATGATAATCATCATATTAGACATGGATAAATCATAACGGAGTCACAACAATTACAATACTAGACTCACGGGCATGCTTGACACCGACATATAGATACTCGTCACCATGCCTATACGTCGTACTCCACAATTAACACATAGCAAATACGACAAAACTCCTAATCCCTCAAGCTAAGGTTAGACCAAACACTTACCTCAAACTTCCACGGCCAACTCAAGCCTCAAACACCGCTTTTCCTTTAGAATTCGCCTCCAAATTACTTGAATCTAGTCCAAATTAATTTAACAACATCAATAAATGCTAAAGAATTCATACCCAATGCTTAATTATAGGTTTTCTATCATTTTTCCCAAAAAGTCAAAAATCGCCCCCGGGCCCACATGGTCAAAACCCGAGGTTCGAACCAAAACCCGTTACCCATTCACCCACGAACCCAAATATATAATTTGTTTCGAAATCGGACCTCAAATCGAGGTCCAAATCCACAAAATTTGAAAAACCTAGGTTTTACCCAAAACACCCAATTTCCCCCATGGAAACCTTTGATTTTGAGTTGAAATCATGAGAAAAGATGTTAATGACTAATGAAAACGAGTTAGAAATGACTTACAATCGATTTGGAAGAGTACTTGTCTTTGGAAAATCGCCCAAGAGGGTTTATGTTTTGAAAAAGTTTGAAAAATGAAAGATTTTCAGCTAAGTTATAAATTTGCAGGTTGCAGATGTCGCAATTGTGACAAGGGTTCGCAATTGCGAACCCTTCAGAAGACTGCTATCATCGCATTTGCGATTAATGTTCGCAATTGCAAACTCGCTTTTGCGATGGGATTGTCGCATTTGCGACACTGAAGGATTCCAGGCCACTTCGCAAATGCGCTGGGCCCTTCGCATTTGCGATATCGCTTTTGCGATGACTACGTCACATTTGCGACTCCAAGGCAGACCAGGTCTTTTTCGCATTTGCGATAAACGTTCGCATTTGCGATAAACGTTCGCATTTGCGAGCCTGCAAACCTGCAACACACCAGCAATTCCTAAGTGCAAATTTCACTCCGTGACCTATCTAAAACTCACCCGAGCCCTCGGGGTTCCAAAGCAAATATGCACGCAAGTCCAAAAATATCATACGGACTTACTCGTGCGATCAAATCATCACAATAACATCAATAACTATGAATTAAGCCTCAAATTCATGAAATCACTTAAGAACATCAAATTTTCCAATATTTCTCAAATAAGGTCCGATTGAAGTCATATGACCTTCGTTTCCTACCAAACTTTACAAGCTCGACTTAAATCACATATAAGACCTGTACCGGGCTCAGGAACCAAAATACGGGCCCGATACCATCAAATTTCAAACACATTTCATTTTCAAAAACTCATATATATTCCAGAAAATAATTTTCTTTAAAAATTCATTTCTCGGGATTGGGACCTCGGAATTCGATTCCGGGCATACGCCCATGTCCCATATTTTCCTACGAACCTTCCGGGACCGTCAAATCGCGGGTCCGGGTTCGTTTACCCAAAATGTTGACCGAAGTCAACTTAAATTCATTTTAAAAGAAAAATTTACCATTTTTCACAGATTTTCACATAATGGCTTTCCAGATATATGTCCGGACTGTGCACGCAAATTGAGGTAAGACAAATAGGAGGTTTTTAGGCCTCGGAACACAGAATTTATTTCTAAAACAAGTGATGGCCTTTTGGGCCATCACATCTAATGACCAAGGAAAAGCAAAGGATCAACATGTTACTTGTAATCAGTTGACTTGTTCGAATATGCTGGATGGAACAGTGGTCGTTGATGCTAGAAAGAGGGTGCAACAACTTCAATGTGAGGCATCCTCAAAAACCAGTCATTTCAACACGCCAAGTAGTGCAAAACAGAAGCAGAATTCAAAAGCTACAGGTGCTTCACTGATTATTTCAAAAGCTGGTTCTTTTAACCAGCAAATAGTACCAGATTCCACCAATAACAGGGGAGATCGAAGCAACGACAATTTGGCTAAGGTTTTGGGTGTTCGGCAAAATGCTATAAACAGCAGCCGAAGTATCAAAGGATCTTGCACTTTTTCAGGCAGACGAGCAAAAGGCTGGGGCAGTACCTAATGCTGCCTCACCAACGTTACACATATCCAATTTAAATCTGGCCAAAATGGTAAAGGATGCTCGGACAGGGATGCTCAAAAACACAACTCAAAATCAAGGCACCATTGGTTACGTTGAATACCTCCGTCAGTGAGGTCCCTTCCCAATCGATGAAATCTTATGGTGAGCGAGCAGCTAATTCTGGACAGCAGATGTCAACAGGCAACAACCAACAAGCAAATGCAATTTTTTCTCAAGAATGCAAAATCATTTTAGTAACAAATACAAGAAACAAATAGAATGCAGAAACCAAGAAACAATTAGTAACATGCTTGTAAAAGTTCTAGCTAGACATTATTCAAAAAGAAGAGCAAGTTAATATATATAAATAAAATTGTGATTACAGGAAAAGAAGTGAATTAAGAAAACAAGAGTAATTGACAAACTCTTTCAAGGAACAATATGAAATAACCTGACCTGAATATAACAAAAGTCAATTTATGTCCCAAATAAGGAGTTGGAGACCTAAGTCCAATATTGAAATTGTTGTCTAGCTACTAATTCGCCCGAGTTGTCGTCAGCATCACAAAGATATCTTAATCTTTTAACAACTTTTGTATTTAGTTCTTTAGGTTTGTGCAGGTAGCATTTGAATGGTAAGGTACAGAGTTTTGAACTACGCCTTCTATGCCTGTTTTTTAAGTCCCTGCATTTAAAATTTTAGCCGTAAGGCACAAAGTTTTCAACTAATTTTGTTGGGCAGAGAAAGAACAGATACCTGTTTTGTCAGATTTTTTTCAAACTCTTCCCGAATGAAAGCTCGAATCATTGAAGAATTTTGTCAAGCACCTACCAGGAAAATAAAAAATAAAGGTGTGTCTTACAATTTACTGATACAGTAAGGCAACACATATAAGGAATATCAGAAAGATTCCAAGACTACAACCTCTCTGTGATGTTGTAGAAACAATGTTCTTTTAATCTTATTTTGCCACTTTGCTTCTTCACTATGTTCTACGCTCCTTAGTTTTCCAACACATAACCGTATTACTAAAAGCTGGCAAATCAATTATTTTGCTCAGGTATCATCTTAACCACATACAACTAAAATCAACCAAATTATTATCAGAGAAAGCGAGTAGCAATTAGACATACAAATTTAGGCTTTGTTCAATTGTGGTTACCACAGAACAACTCAAATCAACCAAACTTATTATCAGAGAAGCGAGCAGCAATTAGAAATACAAATATAGGCCTTTTTCAAATAAATAACCAACAAAAAAATAAAGAGAAAGGACAACACACAGTGCAGGGTAAGCAGTTCTTTGGTCTTGAAAAAAATTAACTTGATACCAAAGAAAAAAAATCACCAATGACAATCCATCAATCTTTGGTCTTGTAGTGTTTCAAAACATCCTAAAACACATGAATTTACCAATCTAACATCCTAATTTTCTGCTACTGCACAAAATATCACTCCATTTATATTACACAGAAGTGGGCACCATTAATAATCACATTAGATAAGGTTCTACAAAGGAATTAAACATGAATCTATCTATATACACATTTGCATATTCAATTGTTCACAATAAAACCTTTACGGTGTGCAGGCTGAAGTAAGGATCAATGTTTCTGCAATGTTAACACTCAATAACATCATTTCCCAACAATGCTAAATTATCTATATGTCACGACCCAACCCCCGATCGTGACAAGTTGGTATCAGAGCCTAGGTTACTTGGTCTCGCGAATCATGAGCCGGTTTAGTAGAGTCTCGCGGATCGGTACGGAGACGTCTGTATTTATCCTCGAGAGGCTGCAGAACCTTTAGGAAATACTCCATATTCTTGAAACTCTTGTCGTGCGGTTTTGTTGAATTGTGAACTAAATCTTTGTTATTCTATTCTCTCACAGATGGTGAGAACACGAGCTACCGAACGTGACGGACGACCACCAGTGCCACCTACTGAGGCCGCCAGAGGCCGTGGACGCGGTCGTGATCGTGGCAGGGGTAGAGTAGCCGGGGCAGTACCTGCTAATCCTATGATTGCCCCAGCTCAGGATCAGGCTCCAGCGGTGGAGACTCCAGCAGCACCTACTCAGGCACCAGCTGTGCCTATTGTGATTCCGGGTCTTCAGGAGACTTTGGCACAGATCTTGACGGTCTGTACTGGATTGGCTCATGCAGTTTCAGCTACCACAGCAGCAGCAGCTACTTCAAAGGCAGGGGGAGGCAATCAGACCCCCGATGCCCGCACACCTGCGCAGGGAGTGCAGGGAGTGCAGGGGCTACAGACACCGGAGGCACCTCCAGCTCAGCAGGTTGCACCAGCTCAGGGTTTTGTGGTTCCAGCTATGCCAGACGATGAGCAGCGTCGTCTCGAGAGGTTTGGTAGACTCCAGCCTCCGACATTCGATGGTGCTGAGGGCGAGGATGCCCAGAGTTTTCTTGACAGATGCCAGCGTATGCTCCGTACGGCAGGAATCCTTGAGTCGAGTGGTGTGGCATTTACTACTTTTCAGTTCACGGGGGCTGCTCTTACTTGGTGGGAGGACTTTGAGAGGCGTAGGCCTGCCGGTGCAGCACCTCTGACTTGGCAGCAGTTTTCAGCTCTTTTTCCGGAGAAGTATATATCTCAGTCCCGCAGGGAAGAGTTGCGTAGGCAGTTTGAGTGGCTGACACAGGGAGATATGACAGTGACTCAGTACGAGATGAGGTTTTCCCAGCTGGCTCATCATGCTACTTGGATGGTTCCATCAGATCGTGAGAGGATCAGGAGATTTGTGGATGGTCTTAACTACCATCTCCGTATTCTGATGACTAGAGAAAGAGTACTGGGTGCTACATTTGAGGAGGTGGTAGACATTGCTCGTGAGATTGAGTCAGTTCGCCGTAGAGAGCGAGAGGAGAGTGAGGCTAAGAAGCCTCGTGGATCGGGCAGTTACAGTGGTGCTCCTTCAAGGGGTCAGTTCCAGCAGGGTAGAGGTCGCTCTTTCAGGCCTGCTCAGTCAGCTCGTCCAGAGTATCGTGGGGGATCTTCAGGCCGTGGTCATCATGGGCCCCAACAGGGTCAGACTTCACTCAGCGCCCTCCCAGCTCAAAGTTTATCTCATGCCCCATCAGTTCAGGGTTCTTCTGCGCCGGGTGCATCTGCTAGTCACTCCGGTGCGAGAGGTTCTCATCAGTCCCCATCTTCAGTACCGGGCAACTGCTATGAGTGCGGAGAGTTGGGTCATTTTAGGAGGCAGTGCCCTCGCCTTCGTGGCAGACAGCATCAGCAGAGGGGTCAGCCCTCGACTTCTACTCCAGTTACTTCATCACCCGCCCAGTCAGCTAAGGGTGGAGATCAGGCAGCCAGGGGTCGCCCCAGAGGTGGAGATCGATCAGGCGGTGGCCAGGCTTGTTTCTATGCGATGCCGGGCAGGACAGATGCCATTGCTTCAGACGCTGTCATTACAGGTATTATTTCAGTCTATCACAGAGACGCCTCAGTATTATTTGATCCCGGTTCTACCTATTCATATGTGTCTTCATATTTTGCTCATCAGTTGGCCCGAGGGTGTCTTGCCTTACCTGTTCATGTATCTACCCCGATGGGCGACACTATTGTTGTAGACCACGTATTCCGGTCATGTTTGGTGATTATTGGGGGTCTGGAGACCCGAGTTGATTTATTGCTATTGAGCATGGTAGACTTCAATATTATCCTATGCATGGACTGATCATCTCTGTGTCATGCTATTCTAGACTGTTATGCTAAGACAGTCACTTTGGCTATGCCGGGTGTACCGCGGATCGAGTGGCGTGGTATGACTGACTATATTCCTAGCAGAGTTATTTCTTTCTTGAAGGCCCAGCGTATGGTTGGGAAGGGTTGTCTTTCCTATTTGGCGTTTGTGAGAGATGTGGGAGCTGAGACTCCTAGCATTAAGTCGGTTCCCGTTGTGAGAGAGTTTCCCGATGTGTTTCCTGCAGACCTGCCGGGTATGCCGCCAGACAGGGATATTGATTCGGTATTGACCTGGTGCCGGGCACTCAGCCCATTTCTATTTCACCATATCGTATGGCACCAGCGGAGTTGAAAGAATTGAAGGAGCAGCTTCAGGAGCTCCTGGATAAGGGGTTTATTTGGCCTAGCGTGTCACCTTGGGGTGCACCAGTTCTGTTTGTGAAGAAGAAGGATGGCACAATGAGAATGTGCATCGACTATAGGCAATTGAACAAGGTAACAATTACGAAGAAGTATCCCCTACCTCGCATTGATGATTTGTTTGACCAGCTTCAGGGAGCGAGGGTGTTCTCCAAAATTGATCTCCGTTCGGGTTACCACCAGTTGAAAATCAGGGATTCAGATATTCATAAGACTGCTTTCAGGACTAGATACAGTCACTATGAATTTCTTGTCATGTCTTTCGGGCTGACCAATGTCCCAGCAGCTTTCATGCACCTGATGAACAGTGTGTTCCGGCCTCACCTGGATTCATTTGTCATAGTGTTCATTGATGACATACTGGTATACTTGCGCAGTCAGGAGGAGCACGCGCAGCATTTGAGGGTTGTATTGCAGAGATTAAGGGAGGAGAGGCTTTATGCAAAGTTCTCCAAATGTGAGTTCTGGCTCGGTTCGGTGGCTTTCTTGGGACATGTGGTGTCCAGTGAGGGTATTCAGGTAGACCCAAAGAAGATAGAGGCGGTGCAGAGTTGGCCTAGACCGACCTCAGCCACAGAGATTCGCAGCTTCCGAGGGTTGGCAGGTTATTATCGCCTGTTTGTTCAGGGATTTTCCTCTATTGCATCGCCCTTGACTAAGTTGACTCAGAAGGGGGTCTCATTTGTATGGTCGGACGAGTGTGAGGAGAGCTTTCAGAAGCTCAAGACAACGTTGACCACAGCCCCAGTGTTAGTTTTGCCATCAGCTTCAGGCTCTTATACGGTATATTGCGATGCTTCGAGAGTTGGGATTGGTTGTGTTTTGATGCAGGAGGGTAAAGTTATTGCGTATGCTTCTCGTCAGTTGAAGCCCCATGAGCAGAACTACCCCGTTCATGATTTGGAGCTAGCAGCTATAGTTCATGCACTGAAGATTTGGAGGCATTACTTGTATGGCGTATCCTGTGAGGTATTCACGGATCATCGCAGTCTTCAGCACTTGTTCAAGCAAAAGGATCTTAATTTGAGGCAGCGTAGATGGTTGGAGTTACTTAAGGATTATGACATTACTATTCTGTATCACCCGGGGAAGGCCAATGTAGTGGCCGATGCTTTGAGCCGGAAGTCGGTGAGTATGGGAAGTTTGGCATACATTCCAGTTGAGGAGAGGCCATTTGCAGTTGATGTTCAGGCCTTGGCCAACCGATTTGTGAGATTAGATATTTCAGAGCCCAGTCGAGTGTTGGCTTGTGTGGTTTCTCGGTCTTCCTTGTATGACCGCATCAGGGAGTGTCAGTATGATGATCCGCATTTGCTTGTCCTTAAGGACAGGGTTCAGCATGATGATGCCAGAGATGTGACCATTGGAGATAATGGTGTGTTGAGGATGCAGGGCCGGATTTGCGTGCCCAACGTGGATGGGCTTCGGGAGTTGATATTGGAGGAGGCCCATAGCTCGCGGTATTCCATTCATCCGGGTGCCGCGAAGATGTATCAGGATCTCAGACAGCACTATTGGTGGCGGAGGATGAAGACAGATATTATGGAGTATGTGGCCCGGT
Organism: Nicotiana attenuata; assembly: GCF_001879085.1. Lineage (NCBI taxonomy): Eukaryota > Viridiplantae > Streptophyta > Magnoliopsida > Solanales > Solanaceae > Nicotiana > Nicotiana attenuata. The sequence goes on along the minus strand of NW_017670992.1, from coordinate 273,680 downwards.
GTCTTAATTGTCAGTAAGTGAAATATGAGCATCAGAGACCGGGTGGCTTACATCAGTAGATGGTTATTCCTGAGTGGAAGTGGGAGAGGATCACTATGGATTTTGTTACCGGACTCCCACGAACTCTGAAGAAATTTGATGCTATTTGGGTGATTGTAGACAGGCTGACCAAGTCCGCGCACTTCATTCCGGTTTGTACTACTTATTCAGAGCGGCTGGCAGAGATCTATATTCGGGAGATAGTTCGATTGCATGGTGTCCCAGTTTCCATCATATCAGATCGGGGCACTCAGTTCACCTCTCAGTTTTGGCAGGCGGTTCAGCGAGAGTTGGGTACTCAGGTGCAGTTGAGCACAACTTTTCACTCTCAGACGGACGGGCAGTCCGAGCGCACCATTCAGATATTGGAAGATATGTTACGTGCCTGTGTATTGATTTTGGAGGGTCATGGGATCGGTTTCTACAGCTTGCAGAGTTTGCCTACAACAATAGATATCAGTCCAGCATTCAGATGGCACCGTATGAGGCCTTATATGGGAGGCGGTGTAGATCTCCAGTGGGTTGGTTCAAGCCCGGTGAGGCTAGATTGTTGGGGACAGATTTGGTTCAGGATGCATTGGAGAAGGTGAAGGTGATTCAGGAGAGACTCTGTACAGCACAGTCGAGACAGAAGAGCTATGCAGACAGGAAGGTTCGAGATGTATCTTTTATGATCGGTGAGAAGGTCTTGCTGGAGGTTTCACCCACAAAGGGTGTTATGAGATTTGGGAAGAAAGGGAAGCTGAGTCCGCGGTTCACTGGACCTTTTGAGGTACTCAGGAGGATCTGGGAGGTGGCTTATGAGCTTGCCTTGCCACCTAGCTTGTCGAGCGTGCATCCATTTTTTCACGTGTCTATGCTCCGGAAGTACGTTGGGGACCCGTCCCATGTTTTAGATTTCAGCACAGTTCAGCTGGAGGGTGACTTGACGTACGAGGTAGAGCCAGCAGCCATTTTGGATCGTCAGGTTCGGAAGTTGAGATCAAAGGATGTGGTATCAGTGAAAGTGCAGTGGAGAGGTCGCCCCGTGGAGGAGGCTACCTGGGAGACCGAGCGGGAGATGCGGAGCAGATACCCTCACCTATTTGAGGCATCAGGTATGTTTCTTGACCCGCTCGAGGCCAAGCGTTTGTTTAAGTAGGGGAGGATGTGACGACCCGACCCGTCGTCACGTGAGTTACCGCCCCGTTTTCCCCATTTTCAATTTCCTTATGTTTCAGTATCAGTATTAGATGTGTTGGAGTTGATTTAGATTGGGTTTGATAAGAAATGAGACACTTAGTCTCTTTTAAGAAGGCTTAAGTTGGAAAAGTCAACCGGACGTTGACTTTTGTGTTAGAGGGCTCGGATATGAATTCTGATGATTTGGTTAGCTTCGGGGGATGATTTGTGACTTAGGAGTGTAATCAAAAGTGATTTTGGAGGTCCGGAGTAGAATTAGGCTTGAATTGGCAAAGTTAGGATTTTGGCGAATTCCGGTCGACAGGTGAGATTTTGATCCGGGGGTCAGAATGGAATTCCGAGAGTTGCAGTAGCTTCGTTAGGTGATTTGGGATGTGTGTGCAAAATTTCAGGTCATTCGGAGGTGTTTTGGTTTGGGTTTTTGATAGAATGCGTGTTTCGGAAGTTTTGGAAGAACTTAGGCTTGAATTCGATGAGAAACGATGGTTTTAGTGTTGTTTGAGGTGTTTTGATGATTGGAGCAAGTTTGAATAAGGTATTGGATCATGTTTGTATTTTTGGTTGAGGTCCCGGGGACCTCGGGGTAATTTCGGATGGCTAACGGGATGAAATTTGGAGTTTAAGGACTGCTGAGTGGTCTGGTATCTGGTATTTTCGCTTCTGCGGAAATGGACCGCAGAAGCGGTTCCGCAGAAGCGAATGAGGAGTCGCAGAAGCGAGGTTGGGCATTTTGGAGATTTGCGCAGGAGCGGAATATTTTCCGCATAAGCGGCTTCCGCAGAAGCGATTAGTGACCGCAAAAGCGGTCCAAGGCAATAAGTGAGATTCCGCAGAAGCGGAAAAATGATCGCAGATGCGGTAGTCGCAGAAGCGACAAAGGACCGCAGAAGCGGAAACAACTGATCAGAAGTGGGTTTTTAATCCCTTAGCGAAATTTTTCAGAACACATATTTTAACTTCGGAATTGGGGTGTTCTTGAGCGATTTTGAAGAGGAAATTCAAGGACTTCGATCAGGTAAGCATTCTTGGACTTAGAACACAATTTTATCATGCAAATACATGAAATTACACTGAAAACTCAAGGAATTAAGGTCAAAAATGGTGGTTTAGGGCTTGAAACCTAAGAGAACAAAAATGGGAATTTGAGGGGTCATTTGGACTCCGATTTTGGTGTTCTTTATATGCATGGACTCGTGGCGAGATAAGGAATCCGGTGATGTAAAATTTATAATTTTTCGAGAAGTGGGCCCGGGGCTCGGGTTTTGCCAACTTCGTGATTTTCGATGTTTTTCGAGTCTTTTCGATTGGGTTATATTCCCTTAGCATATTGTGATGTATTCGTTGTGGTTTTGGTCAGATTCGACGCACGAAAAGGTGAATTCGAAAGGCAAGGGCATAGCAAGCTAGGACTTTGGCCGGCTTGAGGTTAGTAATAAATGTAAATGCTGTGTTGAGGGTTTGAAACCCCGAATTTGCACATCGTAGTGCTATGTGAGGTGACTTGCACGCCGGATAACGGGTGTGGGGTAGAGCACCGTCGGGGATTGTGACTTGGTCCGTCCCGCTTAATAAAATTACTACCTAATTGATTGTAGTTTTGTGATATCCTTATAAAAATGGATTAATTGTCATAATTGGGCTTCGTGTCAATTACTTGAATCCTTTAGGAATTATTTTTACTGGTTTCTTACCATATTTCTAGATATTGAACTCAGTCTTGGTATTTAACACTGTTTTTGTGAACTCAGTCCTGATAATAATATGGCTTATTATTGCGCTTGGGCCGTAAGGGGCCCCTCCCGGAGTCTGCACACCCCCAGTGAGCGCCGTCGACGTTAAATAAATGGAGCGGGCTGCACGGCCGCAGCGGGGTACTGGAGAGTACCGATTTATGTGTTGCATTGCATATTTTAATTGTCATTTATTCTTTATCTGTTGTGGTATTATTATAATTGTCCTCGCTGTTTTACTGTATTTATAGCTTTACCTTGTGTTATTTAGGATTTCTTATCCTCAAACTTTATTTATATTTATTACTTTCTGGGTTGGAAGTACTCACAATACTCCCTGCACCTTGTGTGCAGATTCAGGTACACCACAGGGTGAGTGAGGACTTGTTGGCTGAGCATCGTTTATCCGGGAGTATCGAGGTAGCTGCATGGCGTTCGCAGCCTTGATCTCTCCCATCTATCTTTATCCTTTTATTCGTATTTTCTTTCCTAGACAGACTTGTGATTAGGTGAATATTTTGTATTAGAGGCTCATGTTCGTGACACCAGATTCTGTGGGTTGATTAGTATTTTGTTTTTATTTTGGGGTTTTCGAATGTTAGAGATTATTTCAGAAGTTCCGCATTAAATTGGTATTTTAGTAGTGAATATTTATTTATCTATCTAGATTAATTAGCTAAGGTTGTCACGACCCAATCCCGATCGTGATGGCGCCCAACACACTGCTAGGCAAGCCCGACCATTTAGACAACCTGACCTATTAATCACAGAGGATAAATAAATATTCACAACTAAGATACCAAATTAAATGCGGAATTTCTGAAATAATTTCTAACATTCGAATCTATCTATATACACATTTGCATATTCAATTGTTCACAATAAAACCTTTACGGTGTGCAGGCTGAAGTAAGGATCAATGTTTCTGCAATGTTAACACTCAATAACATCATTTCCCAACAATGCTAAATTATCTATATTTCTTCTATCACATGATAACAACGAGTGGGAGTTTTAGAAGTATGGTCACTAGAATTTACTGTTGGTGTACAGTGGGTTTTAGAAGTATGGTCTGTTAACAGTGAAAACAGTGAATGGGGTTTTAGAAGTCCATGTCCTCTCTCTGCTATCATCGACATTGAAAAGAATGATTATAACATCTACTTATATTCCTTCGGTTTTCGTTCTGCAAATATGAAAATCATGGACTCAAACGTTGTTTTTGTTGTCATCATTCTAGGTTGCCTCGAAAGAAATGAAATGTATTGGAGGTTCTATATCTTAAAAAGCAAAATTTCTTCTATCGTGAATCCTAAATTGAACAAAATACTAATTTATAACAGTGAAAACCTTAGGAATCAACTGAATTGAAATCAAAGTAAAATTTAACTTCAATTAAGCACATTTCACACTCAAAGAGAGAGAGACCGAGCACCAATTGGAGAGGGAGGACAGCAAAGTGGTGGTAGCGGAGAGTTTGTGCCATCCTTATTTTGCAATTTGGGGCTTAGGGTTCTTTGAATAGGGTGAAAGAAAAGAACTGAAAACTTAGTGGAGAGTGCTGGCGCTTTTTTATTTTGGATATGCCCGCCAAATTCTTAGTACCCATTGACGACCGGACATCTTTAATATTAATGAGTCAGATACTATTCTTTTGTAATTGTAGAATTAAAAAAAGCATTATTAACGACCGGAAATATTTTTGGTCGCTAAAAATGTACTTATAACGACGGGATTCACATCCCTTCGTTAAAAAATGGTCGTTAAAAGCCAAGTTTCTTGAGTGAGTGTTTTCTTATGGAATTTAATCCCCTCCTAGTACCCAATGTTATGGATTATTTCCTCCCAGGATAGAACGAATTACACACTGGTGTAGTGGTACTTCAAACCCAAGTGTTTCAGCGAACACAAAGTTCGATACCAAAATCACACTTACTGTTGCTTTCTTTGAAGTTAGTATGCAGAAGAAAGAAGGAGAACTCAGAAAATCGTATGGAAAATCTGAGAGAATGGACTTATCTTTATAGTCAATGTTGGGTTGAAAACTGAAGAGGTGCAACTCTTCAGAATGGATGTTTCTGCAAAATGGTCATAGCATAAATGTCATAACATAAATGTCTAATTTATGCAATAATAAACCTGGAATTGAAGAGGGAGGTTACCCATCAAAAACCTCTTCCTCTTACAATATGGGACAATGTCCCTTTGTCAAGGGGAAGACTTAAAATTTTCATTTCCCTCCATTTCCTATTCACGCTCTTTTAAGCCATATTAATGCTTAAAAACCGACATTAATATTCTAAGAAAACTTATAAGTAGAAAAAAATGACATTATTTGACACATATTATCTCCTGGCGTGTTGGTTATGTGCTTGATTTTATTTTTGTTTTAAGGGTGAGAGGTTCGAACCTCATCTAATATGTTTGGCAAATGTTTGAGAGAGCATATGTAGTTAAAAAAACATGATCAAACAGAATTGAATTGAGGACCTCTTCTAACTTAAGACTCAACAATACTAATAGACTAAAGTTATTTCTTGTCTAAAAGCATGATAATTAAAATTAGTATTTATTTTTGTTTTTCTAAAATTTTGACACTGCTTATAGAAATTCTTGCAACGCCCGTGCTTGCCAGTTGGCTTTTCTATCTTAGAGACTAGAGAGATATGAATGCAATTTGGACGAGGAATATGTATGATGTTTCAGGGTGATATAGCTTTTTAAACAGCTACTCTTTGTATTTTTCCTCGTAAGGAATATGTATGATGGTCAGGTTGATGTACTGATTTTCTTGGAAAGCTTTAGATTTTTTGCAAAGGAATATACAAAGAAATTTGACTCGATCTCCCACTTGGTTTCACTTCAAATCAGAGGCGGACCTACACTTAGGGTAAGGGAATCATTGGCCCTGTAATTTTGAAAAAATAAATGGTATAAATCTTAAATAACATATATATATATATATATGTATGTATGTATGTTTTGATTGTCATCGTAAGACTCCAAATTTAGGCAATTGCATTGGTTGATTTGGGGGCGCACAATTTGGATTTTAGTGAGTTGTCTGGGTTCTATTCCTACTCTAATATTTGCTCAAATTTTTATTTGATATTGATGTCTCCGCCACTGTCCGCCTCTGCTTCGAATGATCGCAAAGTCATTATTCTTCATTTTCCTATATATGTATTTCATTTCAAAAAGGGGAAATGAAAGAAAAGGAAAACACTAAATAACGGCCCATTTTTTACCTAAATATTTTGACCGGAAAAAAGTAGTCTAAAATTTCCAACAAAATCAGTCGAAATGGCCTAAAATATATTTTTCAATTTCTATTAATGTTTACGGCAGATATTCGTCACAAGATTTGGCAAAACATACCGCAAAGGCATTAGCGTCCGAATCAGTCGGAAAGAAGAAGGACCAAGTGCAAACCCCATGGAAAGGTGAAAAAAAGCTACCTTTTACCAAAATATTTTATTAAAAAAAAGATAAGAAAAGGTTCAAAGGAACTATTTGTCAGAGTAAAAAACAATTAATTAATCCTTAATTGAGATAGCCTACTGCTTGGATTTGGGTTGATTGTCATTATGAAAACCTTCATTTTTGTTATGTTCTGAATTGACCAAAAATCAGGGAAGAGATGAAGGAAATGACGCATATAAAACGTCATGTTTACTGGTGAAGTGATTAATTATTTAAACTTCTTCAGATTTCATGATCCAACACTTGCTGAATTTTGTGAAATGATATAATGAGGAAAGTTATTATAGTAATAATTAAATTTTACTTACATGCTGCTATATCTAGAACATCTTTTCCAGCTATTGTTCTTAAAAAATAATCACAAATAGAGTTGATGCATAACCAACTCTTTTATTTATTTATTTTGAATGAATTTCAAGCAGTGGTAATTATAAAATTTGGATTCAAAATGGTGACATGCATAGCAAAGGGAAGCCGTGTGAAGCAAAGGTTTGTAGGAGTGATTTTACAACAAATGTTTTTCTTCACTATACCCCAAAAAAAAACAAAAGAACAGACACTCCCTCCGTCTAACTTTACTTGTCCGTTATACTAAAATTAGATATTCATTTGTATTTGTCTAGTTTGGAAAATCAATAGATAATTTATCATTTTATAACTATTTTACTTTTATTATTTTCTAATATTTTGGATTTATAATAGTCGAAGTTAATTTTTCAATAATAATAATATTTAGGGGATATAATTAATTATCTTGTTATTTATTGTTCCTCAAGAGATATTTCAAATCAGTAATGGATAAATAAATATATATTAAGTATGCTTTCCTTTTACTCTAAAATTTTATTTACCAAAATTGAGTATTACTTGTTAAGATATCCCATTAAGGAATGTGATGATATGATTAAAATTTCTGATTTGAGACTTGGGAATGAACAACCTTTCCATAAAGAACACTTCATCCCTTTAGTAGTCCTAGTTGGCGAAAAACTAAGAAGAATTAAACCAAATATTCGCCCACACCCAAGTATTTAAATTAAAAATAGCCGATGGAGGTATAATATATGCATAATTTACATACTATATGTGTATAATTAATGTATAATTTATATATATGGCTAGAATAGTAAATAATGAATATGGTCGGTTATTTCTGTAAAGATCCTAAAAACTAAAGTTAAAATAGTATAAGCTAGCCAGTTTTTGGACCGGTAATTAAAGAATAATCAGAGTTTACGAAGTTCTTAAAAAATAGTCATTATTTTATGCGCCGATAAAATCTGAAAAAGTAAAATACCCTTAGCAAACATGAAACTCAGCACATTGTATTGGAGATCAAACTTCAAAGACACCTTGTATGCAAATTCCAACATTCATGCTGGAGTTTAAATTGTAAAAGTTTAAACTCCATAATATACTGGAATTCACATAAAGGTATTTATTTTTCTGGATACTTTTGTACAATTTTATTACCGCATAAAAAAGTGGCTAAAATTTGATTAATTTTACACAGTGGCTAATTTTCAAATAATAGTTGTAAATTGGGTTAGTTTTGAATTTATCCCAAAACTAAAATTGTTTGAACTTTCAAAATATGAAATGATTAAAATATATAATCTTTTAGTAAGAGTGTATATATATATATATATATATATATATATATATATATATATATATATATATATATATATATATATGGTCTGGCTTCGAGAATTGGTTAAATTAAACTTTAGAGTCTGTTTGGAAAGCCATCTTGTAATTGGAATTGGTGTAATCACTAGGGTAGTAATTACACAGTCTAGTAATTACGATAGCCTTTTTGTTTGTCATAGTGTAATTACAGTATAATTACAAGTTTACTGTTTGGTTGCACAAGTGTAATTACACAATTAGATTAAATTTTAAATTAAATAATTATCAAAACTAAAAATTAATATAATAAATATATACCTATAAGATTTTATAAGTATAAATGATAATATATTTGGTATTTAAGATGTATATTTTTTCGTGAATATACATTAATTAATAATCATATATTTATAACTAATATTGTTAAAATAATATATATATATATATATATATATGTATATATATATTTTTAAATTAATAATATTTAGTTTAGATACTTACAAAAACTAAATAAAATATACGTTTTGTAAGAACATCATGGAATTCATGTTTGATAAAATAAATTAATATTTATAAATATAGTGTCATAACATTATTTAAATGTTTGACAAAATTAATCTACCAATTCTAACTAGAAAATGAATAACATGCAATGTGAGTCAATACTACAAAACAAGTAAATTGGAACCATGAATATAACATAATTTCAAAAATTCAAAAAAATAAAATAGTTTAACTTATGTCAAATTTCAACATAATAATAGTAAGTCTCACTGCAACTTAAGATAGGAAACATGATAAGTTTATAACCACATTTAACAACGAAGTTCCACTTTAATTGCATCACTCATTATATGCCAAGTTTATTAATGACTCATTATTTCTAATTTTAGGAGGTGTAGTTTCAAAAAATAGAATAATAAAATAAATAAAAAATAAAATATAACCAATTACATGGAATCACAAGAAGTAAAGATAGAGAAATAAAAGATAAATAATGTACAAAGAAAATATATTTTAAAATTTCAAAAGAAATTAAAAAGTAAAAATAAAATTAAAAAATTAAAATAATAAAAATAAAAAGTTATAAAGAAAATAAATTAAAATAAAAACAAAAAGGAAAGAAACTAAAAAGTAACCTTGTAATTACACAGTGTAATTACCACCCATTCTCACCTCCCTTGAGAATTGGAGAGTGTAATTACACCCCTCCAATTATCCCCAATTTCATGCTGACCAAGTAATTACTTGACAAAACAAACATACCAAAACTTTGTAATTAAACCCAAATCCAATTTCAAGATGGCTTTCCAAACATGCTGTTAGAGAAGAGTAGCAAACGAATTCAATGGTCTATACAATAATGAAATTTTGGAGAAGGATTAGAACAAAGAACAAAACAAAAGAAACCCAAAAAGAAAAAAGAAAGTTTACAGCCGTAAAACCCCTTTAAAAACCTTTACATTTCTTCAACTGTCCATTTTCATTGCATCAAATTGCCACAACCAAATTCCTGTTGCAAAGGTAAAACTACTGATGCTAAGCTCTATGTTCTGTTAACCCTTTAATTCATACATCTGCATATCTCTAAAACTGAAAAGTAACAAATGAATTAAAAGACCCAAAAAAAAAAAAAAAAAACAGTTACTTCTCCTTCAATTTGGGGTTGTTTATTCTAGCTTCCTTTTTTTTTTTTTTTCTGACATTTTGAAGCACTAAATTATGGTTGGCTTTTGTTTTTACTTGTTGCATATTCAAGATTGCTCCTTTTTTTGTGTGTGCTTTCATTTTTCCTTGAATGTTTTTTAGAATCAAAAATGTAACTTAACGTATTCAAGATTTGTTCTTTTTTCCAGGTTTTGTTCATTTCTCAAAAAACGGGTCATTGTTTCAACCTGTAAGAGTTTGGTGTTTTCTTAACTTGAAAAATGCCAGACATTGAAGTGCTCGTGAATGATTTTGTTGCAAAGCTCAGCAAACGGTTTGTATAGTTATAGCATTTTTTTTTCTAAAATGAATTGACTTTTTATTTTGAATTTTGTTTGATTTTAGCTGAGTTATCTGCTTTTGTTTATGGATGATAGTAAAGTTGAAGGGTCACAAGCAACTGCCCGGCTAACGGCAGAGTTGCTTCGTTCCGTAGTTTCATTGCAAAGACTGCCACCTATCAATCCAGCTGCAGTACTTATTGAAGCTGTGAGGGGTATAGGCGTAAAGTTAATCGCTGCCAATCCGGTTGGTAAGCATTTTATCTGCTCTTGCAAATATGACGATCCCTTTGTAGAAATTTGATGTTCCAGAATGGAATTTTCTTGTTATTTGTAGTTTATGATTTTTCCAATCCTAGTTGGTAGTGGGGAATTCGGATGCCAAAGACGTTTTTAATGCAGAATAGGTTATTTGCGTCTTATATTCAATCGCCTATGGATTTGCTTTGTGTTTAGTTTGATGCCAGTTTCTTCACTTCTGCATTTCTACGATAATTTGAATGTGCCTGGTTATCCGGTTCTGTTAATCTCGGTTAGATGTCACTCGTAAAAAACATTTGACATATGGTTAGTCTAGAGTCAGTAACTTAGCTGCATTTGTTTGTTTCATTTAAGGACTGGAATTATGCTAACATGTAGTAAACTATTACCTTTCTCCTTTTTTTGTTTTATTTTTGATGAAGTAAGATGTTGTATTAAAAGGCATCAAGAAGATGCAAAAGATCTGCTGTTTCTTTCTGTCTCGAAAACATTATGCTAATGTTATACTTACCTTGACATATTTTGTGGACCTAGATCTTGAGGGAGCAATACTGCAGGAATAGGAAATCAATAAGCTCTTGCTTAGTGTGTGAGATTTACTTTTAAGTTTGGGGACTAGATTTTGTAGTTTTGATGTTCACATCAGAGCAGTTTAAGTGGATCCAAAGGATGCTGATGGCTCTTCTGCACATTTATATGCAGCATAAATGTGATAGTTTTGTTCTTTTCACCAAATCCAGGTGCACTTATAATCTGTCCCTAAGCTGGTCCTGTCCCTAAGAAAGTAGGAAAAAGAAAAATAGTCAGAAACTGATAAAGCTGGCCCTTACAAGCATGTGGATAGATCAGCTAAATAGCGCACGCTCTCTCTCGCTCCTCCAATGTCTTCTTGAAGGTGGGTCCATAGAAATATTGATTGAGAAAGCATAACCTCTTTCAACACCATGATTGGAAGGGGTTGCTAGCTTCCCCATTGTAAATTGCATTTGATAAAAGGTTCCACCTGTTACTCGTCATGTATATTCATTCATACTAAAAGTTATTCCCTCCATTCCATTTTATGTGGTGGTGTTTGACCAAGCACTGAGTTTCAGAACCAAAAGAAGCTTTTGACACATAAGCTAAATGTGTGCAAACTACCAACATTAACCTTACTACCAACAATCAAATGCGTGATGGTGAGAATTCCACCTTTCATGTTTCTTTCTCCTCATAAAAAAGTGAACTTTTATGTCAAGTTGGTCACCAACAAATCATGTCATTAAGGGTAAGAGATGATATGTTTAAGTAATTTCCAAATACAGAAATATGACTTATCTTTTTGGGGACAAACTAAAAGGAAAGTGTGTCACCTAAAATGAGACGAGGGAGTACTAATTGCTGCATAGATTTTCTGCATTTACAACTCTTTATGAGAAAAACATTCAGGACGTCCATAGTGAGATTAGAAGTGGTCATCGTCCTCTATTGGTACATCTACTGGAAGCTTCACTGTTATTCAAACATATTAAGGCTATACTTATGTTCGTTTCATATGTTCAAACTTGTTCCAGCATATTAGGTGTACTTCTGCACATCTTCTTAGGCATGGAAGTCATCGCTCATTCGTCGTCACTCTACTTACTAGGGGATTTATGTATATATATGCATACATACATGCATATACATTTATTCATATATATCCTTTTAAACCAGATAGATGTGTTCTCCAGTCGTTGGTTCAGTGACAAGGATTGTCAACAGTACTTTAAATGAGAAGTCATAGAGAATTAATGACCTTTAATAAAAGCATTCCAGATTAAGTAATCATATTTGTTATGCGAAGAATAATATAACCAAAAATTTGATGAAATTGCAGAGCTTGCTGTTGGAAATATTGTTAGGCGTGTTCTTCATATTATCCGGGAGGAGGATCTTTCTCTTTTGGCCAGTAAAACAGGCGACTTAGATTTATCAGCTGCAAGTGATGATGAAGGAACCATAGACCACGATTGTGACCCAATTCAGTCTGCTGCAGCAGCTGCGGCTAAAAGCTTTTTACGATCTCCCTCATTGCATGCACTTCTGGAGAGTATGCCCGATAAAGCTTTACCGAGTAACATATACACCTCCTCTTCAGGTGGAGATTCTGAAGAGAAAAGCAAAGGTAAACGCTCCTGTGTTACATGAGTTTAAAGCAATTTATAACAGCAATCATTTTTTAGTTTCAGCACTGAATTATCTGTTATTCTGTGTTGCAGCTGATAAACTTGCCAGGACTCGGAAGTTAAAACATGACGTCATTGAGGCAATTAACATACTAATTGAAGATATCGATACTTGTCATGAGCTGATCGCAGAGCAGGCAGTTGAGCATATTCATCAAAAGTACTTACCTTTTACAGCATACTGGAGAATACGTCTGTATCGTGTTATGCATACTGGATATCTTTCTTTTTTTTATAAGTAATGCATACTAGATATTTCAAGTAACATTATAGTATGAACTGAACACACTCAATGGATATTGTTGTTTCACTGTTTCGCCAGTTTACCTTCCAAGGGTTTTCCCTTTACAGTGACACAGGGCTTACAGCCTGGGTTTGTGACAAGTGCTACTTGCTGGATAGACATTTTACCTAATAAATTTTACACATTCTTTCACATCAGTGACAAATCTATGTTCCGAAAGTACTGTGAAAATGACAAATTTAGGTTGGTAGCCTAGACATTTTACAAAATTTATGGTGGATGGCCTTCCTCAATTGCTCATGGATGATAAAGTTTCGATCCTAATTGCAGCTCAAATGTTCTTCGCGGTTTCAACCTTCACCTCTAATGTATTTTTTCGTACTTTTTCCCCCTTTGCGGGCATATTGCTGCATAGTTGTATGGGACATGTCTTTTCTAATCAAATGTGATAGCTCATTAACAAATGCACTTTTTTTCAGTGAAGTAATACTAACATTAGGTAGTTCAAGAACTGCCTTGGAATTCCTCTGTGCCGCAAAAGAGAAAAAACGGTCTTTCCGGGTGGTTGTTGCAGAGGGCGCACCAAGGTTTGTGGAGTATTCTGCAATTTCCAAGAAATAAATTAATCTTGAAATTTATTTATCATATTAACCGCGAACTTTCCCTTCTCCGTCTGTGTTTGATCAGGTACCAGGGGCATGCTCTTGCAAAAGAGCTGGTAGGAAGAGGTCTACAAGCTACAGTAGTAACAGATTCTGCTATTTTTGCAATGATTTCTAGAGTAAATATGGTACTTAACTTTCTGGATTTGCTATTTTATGCCTACTATCAATCTGTACTTGGGCTACCTGTGCTTAGAACCCTAACCTTGTTGTGTAGGTTATAGTGGGAGTTCATGCAATAATGGCCAATGGCGGTGTCATTGCACCTGTTGGTATGAACATGGTTGCACTTGCAGCTCAAAAGCATGCTGTTCCATTTGTAGTAGTTGCCGGCATTCACAAGGTATCTGAGCTTTACTGGCTCTTCCATGTATTTAACTGTCAAAAAGGTTTAATTAAGGGGAGGGAGAAAAAAGATCGAAATCTTGTGAGGTATCAGACTTGTGCTGTCCAGCTATTTAAGTGGCTATTCCTTTAACTCTTTAACAATTGGCGGTTTTTATGCATCTCGCTGATTGTCACTCCCGAACTAGAAGGCATCTGATAACACGGCAAGACCTCAGTTTTTCTGGTTTGCTAAATAAATCATGTTAAGAACCTTGAAATGTTGTGGAAAATATGATTCTGTTCCCTTGAAATTAGGCTTTGCAAACCCTTGAATTTGTTACAAACTTTTACATTTGCCGCCTAATACACACTCTTTTTCTACTTTTGGCTGTATTTAGTATTAGTTAATCCTTTTAAATGTCTTCTTTCTGTTACAGTTGTGCCCTTCATATCCACACAATCCAGAGGTTTGTCTTAATGACATGAGATCCCCTGCTGAACTTCTGGAATTTGGGCAATTTTCCAATTGCATGGATTTTGGAATGGATAGTAGGGCTCCTCTTGTTCAAGTTGTCAACCCCGGTTTTGACTACGTGTCACCTGAGCTTGTTAGCCTTCTCATCACCGACATGTAAGGACACTTTACCATTTTTGTATTAGAAGTTGGCTTGCAACAACAAATACGCCTCAATCCTGAAATATTACATTAAAGAAATGTACTATTAAAAAACAATTGATTCAAGTTTCTACATGCAAAAGTTTGGTTATTTGGAATTATTCTCAAGGTTCAAGGGGGGAACGTAGGGGGAATTTGCAACGTATTATTTTACCACTCTAGGGATTAATCAGTAGTTTTATGATAATAATACTTGTTACATCTTTCTGATTTGCAGTGGAGGCCATAACCCATCATATATGTATCGTCTCATTTCCGACTACTACTCAGCTGATGATTTTGATTTGCAAGGGAGACAACGTAAATGAAGGTGATTGGAGTAGAAGTTACAGCCAGAAATGGCTTCCTTACATAGAAGAATGTCGCTGTGCACCTTGACTCAAGGGACAGTTGTTGATGGCTGCAGAGTGTGGAACAGATGGGACTGAGATTAACCAAAAATCAAATGGAAATTGTTAAGCTTTTGCCATGTAGTTGTTCTGTTTTTTCAAGGATAGCTCTAAGTGAGCTTTAGCTGAAATACTCTTCATCATACTGTAGTCTGTTCAGTCTATGTTTTGACTTTTTTACTGTATGATCCCAAAAGGGATGATGCTAGTTTGTTTCGTTCTTGTTATAGATGAATGTTTACTGCACTTCTGGAATTACATTCTTCCTTGCATGCATTTGTCTTTAATACAGAGGTTAACGGGCATCCGACACCCAAATGGTGCCCGACATAGGTCTTTCCTCCCCCCCCCCCCCCCCCCCCCAACAAAGTGACTAAGGTCCTATTTCTGTACCTCAAGTGCGCCCTAAGACAACAGAACCATCATTTTGGGGAGATTAAAGAACATCCAACGAACCCCCAGCTTAGGTAGACCAGAAAACGCCTCTGTTTTACACCCTTTGTCCGCGACTAAGGGTAACTGGCGATCATGTGAACTTCAGAAGCAGCATCACTTTCACAGGCTTATTTGTGAATAGCATGCATTTACAGGCAAAATCTTTTTCCTTAGCTGTAAGAGAATATTTTTATATTCCTGGAAATAGTTGATCAAGGAATTCGCAGGCTTATTTATGAATAGCATGCAATTACAAGGCTAAATCTTTTCTCTAAGCTATAAGAGAATATTTTGATCAAGATATTCTTGGAAAGTAATATTATGAAAAGCATATAATCAATAAATCAACAAGCAATGCCAAAAGATATTAAGTACTATTTTGAGGCATCAAAATTAGTGAACAAACAAAGATGCTATCATGTTCAAGGTTCTACTTCTTGCTAAGATCAATTCCAGCCTTCTTGGCTACAGCATCAAGTCCATTTTTCTCAATGGTTTTTATGGCCTTTGTTGACAACCTCAGTTTCACATAGCGCTTGCCTGCCTCCCACCAAATCCTCTTGTATTGAAGGTTAACGAATTGCAGTTTTTTCGTCTTGTGGTTTGAGTGAGAGACCTTGTTTGCCCTGTTGGACTTCTTCCCAGTGAATGGGCAAATTCTACCTGAAAAACAGAAAAGCTTTCTTAATATTCAAATACTTATAACAAAAGGCACCGACACAAGTGAAAACAGCCTACATACTGTAGGAAAACAGAGGGAAAAACAAAGGATGCTTCAATGGGAATATTTGATTACTCTCGTCCCAAAAAAACATCTTAATTTCACCGATTAGCTCAAAGACCAAGTAGTTCTAGGATAAAAAAAAGCGAATACACAATGCATCCTGACAATGATTTCAGCAATATAAAAGAGGAGTTGAAGTAAGCAAACAACAACATACCCAACTAACCCCAACATAGTGGGGTCTGGGGAGGGTAGTGTGTACGCAGACCTTACCCCTACCCTTACCCCTGCCAAAAGGAAAATGGCAAAGAAAATCCTGCTTATTATCAGGAAAGGCAGAAAAGCAAGAAAATGAAAACTCCCTCGAAGTCCCTCAACATTTGTCGAAATATGAAGCTCCGCCTTTAGGCTGCTTAAAGTTAAGAGACCTAAGAGGCCTCAACTCCAACCAGAAGTATACCGTCTTATCATCAGTATAATATTCTTGTTGTAGCTTAGACACAAGTTCATAACAGAAATGCAAACTTTGTTAACCAAGAAATGCATCCTTTGAGTTTGAAGCATATGGATACTGTCTTTAAGATCACTTGAAAAAAAATTATTATATTGTTTCACATGGACTGGGGGTTTGGAATTAAAGCAAGAGGAAACCTCTTTCAATTCTGCAGTTACCTTAACAATTTATAGTTCCAAGTCTGAAGCAAATAAGTATTTTCCCCGACATCCAAGAAGTTCAATGAAAAGGAGTTAGCCCTATATTTGAAGAAACAATAAATTCTCGATGCCATTTCTACTGTCTGTTCTTTTAACAAGGTCTTCTGCTCAGAAATCATAACTTAATTTATGAAGGGAAAAGGAAAGAGAAGAAAAGCTTCTAGCAGCCATAGAAGTATAATCAGTTCACATGAAAATCTTTTGCAGATTGTCTTCCTGAATGATCTTATATTGATGCATTCCGACTCAAATAGTTGTCGACGTACAAGTGAACATTTTTCTTTTTGTACTAAAGGAAGCTTTCCCAGTTAAATTTTTTATCAGAAGGAAGTTTGCAATTAACTCTTACGTGGGATAGACACTTACAATCATAGGAACTACAAATCTCTGCTCTCGACTGCATGCTGTACCATCAAGTGGTAATGTAATGAATTCATGCAAAAAGATATGCTAAAAGATTCTATAACCTTTTACTTGGACAATCGGTTATGTTTTAAAATTTCGTAGTCCCTAAGTTAGAGAAAAAGAACCAAGATGGAGAGAACCAGAGCTCATTTAGTATATGAAGAAAATTTGGACAAACTTCCAAACTAAAATCAGCTTAATCAGTTTAATGTAGTCCATCAGACACTTTTCACTTCTTTAATTTTGCACGCGTGAGGGTGTCCTATCCCTACTTTCTTGTGACCATAGACAGATTTTAAACCCATGGAATGACAACACCCGTTTAAACTCTCCTCTAGAAAGCATATATAAGAGGTTGTTTAGATAGTAGATTATAATATGAGTTTTATTTAAGTTTTAACACATGGATTATGAAGTGTAACTAAATACTATGTAAATTATAGTCAAGTCCGCAGTTCATACCATGGATTTTAAGAACATAATATACTTAGTTTGCAACTGAATTGACTTTTCTTCAATTTTGGCTATGCCTTTGTATCCTCCACATTGTAAGCGACAACTTTCATTCCCATATACCATCTCTCACTTGGTAATGAATAATCTAATATGATGTGTTGTTAGCACAAAACACCTATCTGAATTCTAAACATCCAACTACTAAATCGGGACTCTTATATGGAAGGAACAACTATCTGAATACCAAACAACCACGTAATGATTTAGGTCCTATGACCCTTTGAATAGGCTGCTCCACACACTTAAAAGACTGTCTGCACTGAAATGAAAATTCATCATAGTAACATTTTAAAGTTATCGCCTTCTCTTGTTGTATCCAAGTTTAAAAGGGACTTACACCGTGCACAAAGTGCTTCCTTACTAATTCAAGGGTATAGGGAGAGTGGGTGTCTACCATATACAGTCTTCACCTCGCAATACTGCAAAGAATCTAATCACACCTCAAGCATGTAATCTACAGGCCACCAAAGGAGCAACTCTACAATTGCACTAAAATCCACCACCATTCAGATAAAATTTCATGAACATATTTAATTGAGTACATACTCCCTGTATTCCATTTTATGTGTTAGACTTTTCATTTTAGTCTGTTCGAAAAAAGAATGACACGTTTCTAATATTGACAACAATTTAACTTCAAAATTTTGATTTTATGACATGCTTTAAAGCCACAGAAATGTCCTGGCATGTTTAAAACCACAGGTTCCGAATAACTTATGTTTTCTTAAATTCCATGCTCAATCAAACAATGCAATATAAAATCCAATAGAGGGAGTAAAAGTTCAGATTCTCATAATCAAGTAACTTCATTAACAATCCCCCACCCCCAAATTCAAATTTCAAACAACACAAGGAACTCTTTCTATACTCAGCATTAGACCAAAAAAGAAACATAGCGCGCGCGCGCACACACACACACACACACACAAAAAGAACACAACAAAGGGGCAGAGAAATTACGAGCAACAGGTTGAAGAGAAGGCTTGAAAGGAACAGAAAGTGGAGCTGCTGAAGAGCTAAAATGGGTGCTTGAAATCTTGAGACCACTCAATTGGGAGGTTACAAAACTCAACTCTGAACTCAGTTTCAACTTTGGTAAAGAAGCCCTTTTTGCCACTGAAAATGTCCTGTGACTACTCACCACTGGTCCTCTCAGGCTTATACCTGCCACCATTGTTGCCATTTTTGGTTCCAATTCCTTAAAGTTTTAATCTTTTTTGCTTCAAAAATCTTGTTTTTGATGAAAGAGTGGATAACGAAATGGATTGTGGGTGTGGTTTTGTTTCTTGGCCTTTTAATTTTTCCTATATGGTGAAATTGGGAATTTATTACATGCGGTGCGGGTGCATAGGGATTAGATTGTGCATTACTAATTTGCAATTCCTCCTTTGTTTTCAAGTCCTTTTTGTTTGGCACTATAATACCATTTTATTTCTGTTTATGTGACACAATTTTTTATTAATTTATTTTAAAAATAACATATTTTTATAATTAGAAATAATGTAATTTAGATTCTTTTTCACTTTTAATGACACTCTGCTATAGTTAAACATGGTACTCCATATTTAAAACAACAAGGGATCTCATAATTTAATTATTCATGACTGTTTATGTCTCTAGCATGACCACTTGATGATCCAAAAATCTTGTAGCTACACAAATATAAATATGATCATAAGTTTCAAATATCTTTATTTTTTCTTAAATTACGTGAAAGTTTTTAAATTATGTTACATAATGAAATATTTCACTTGTACAAGTTTGAACTTCATGCTACTGTTGATGCCGGAGCCAAAAAATTTACTAAGGGATATCAAAATATTAAAAAGTAAATGTATAAAGAAAATAATGAGAGTCAACATATACTAGATAAACATAACAATAATTTTTCTACTTAACTTTTTGGCGAAGGGAATGATAATGATTTCTTGCATTGGTTTAACAGAAAGATCTTTGCCTACTATTAAATGTGGCAAATAAAAGCTATCAACTAACGTTAACAACATCAAATTGTACAACTGCAAAATTGTACATGTTTTGGGTGATGAAAGTTGAAACAAATGTTGGCACCAATAACCTGGGGCAGAACTAGTGTATTAGTTACGGTTCCGGTCGAATTCAGTAAATTAGGTTCAACTCCTCTATTTTATCTTAAGAAATTTAAAAGGCAGTAACTTAAATAGTTATAATTCCGTATTCATAAGTTTCAAACTAGCTCCACCTCTGCTACTAAAATTTCTATTTAGCATGAGGTGAAAAGAAAAAGAAAATAGAAAAAGAAAGGTCTTTGATGGTTCTAAACTCCTACCTAATGCAAGGTCGCATATATTAGAAGTCTTAAGACAAATTTTTTTTTCCTTTTCCCACCCGGTGTACATTGGAGTCCGACTATGTTCATATTCGCGTTGCGCAGAGCCCCATTCAGAAAGAAGCTTTTCCATACCTAGAGCTCGAACCCGAGACCTCTAGTTAAGGTATGAGCAGTATCATCTACTGCACCATATCCTTTGGTGGTTAAGACAAAAACTATATGCAACATTACTTCTCTTTTCCACACAGTGCATACTGTTGGTGAAATTACAAGTAATTACAGTTGAAAAATTAGATAAAGAAAAATAAATAAATATTCTTCAGGCTGAGACGCAGATATCCCGCTCTCTTTAAGGAGATTCAAACCCACTGCGGTATCATCTTTACCGGTCCAGCAGTAATACTCTTGACTTGTCCCCTCCAGGATACAACAGCCCGACAACGTCGTATGACTCAAACAAATACTGGACAAGTTGTTGAGTCCAAAGCTCCACCAAAATGAACACCTTCCTTCAACAAAAATAATATTCTCTTTTGTAGAGGAAAATTTCGAGACTTAGAGCCCGTTTGGACATAAAAAAAAATTCCTTTTTTTCCAAAAAGTTTTCGCTTTTTTCCGAAATCAGCGTTTGTTCATATAATTTCCAATTTTCACTTGAAGATGCATTTTATAAATTTTCGAAAATTTGAAAAACTCCGAAAAGTTGTTTTTCAAAATTTTCATTCAAATCACTCACAAAACTTCAAAAACAACCCAAAATTATATTCATGTCCAAACACAACTCTAAATTTCAAATAACATTCATTTGAAAAAAAATTTCCCCCTATTTTGGAATTTTACAATTCTTATGCCCAAAAGCCCACTTAGATTTTCTCTTTCTCTTAACACTTTTTTTCACAATACCAATCACACCTTTTTCATGTACATCATAATACTTTTCTCATACTCAATACAAAGAAGTAACATCACAATTTATAGGTGTAGAATCTCTTCCTTGAAATAAATAATAAGATAGTGGGATAATAAAATAGTAGAACATGGGTTGGTGGTTACAAAATATAAGCTTTAGTGGGTAATAAGTGGTAAATCATGACATTAGTGGTTTCATGAGTTACACCAAAGTAATGACCACTTTCTTGCCAATTTATAACCACTATCTCACAAGAAATAATACACTTTAATATCATAATTTTAATACTAAAATGCACTAACACCAATACATACTTTGAGTACTTAAATAGAAATTAGAACATTAAGTTGAAATAAGCCAGGAAAAAATAATAAACCGTCAATTGCACACTAATGCAACATTTAGTATCATAAGACAGAATGCTATGCAACTCTTAGTATCAACCAAGCTTGTAGCCATGTTTTCGAGAGAATGCTCATCTTAGCTGCTTCTTTAAAATTGTGTGAATGACACAATGAGGCAATATGTCAGCTGTCCCTCCCTTACTCATAGTTGTGCCTTGGACATTTTTCTACGAACAAATTTCAATACAAAGCCCTAATGTGCACCACAATTTATAGGTGTGGGAAAGTAAATAGATCGCTAGTCCAGAAATCCTATTTCTAACGTAAAATTAGCACGGTCTAGTCAGTTTTCGGACTGATCATTCAAAAATAGCCAGCGCTTACCAAGTCAATGAAAACTAACCACTATTTTGTTGCAACAGAGACCGGTCCAGCATAATATACCGGAGTTCGGTGCACTTGTGTATGAACTTCCAGCATATTATGCTGGAACTCCAACACACGGAAAGTTCCAACATAATATACTGGAGATTCGAGCACTTGTGTATGAACTTTCAGCATATTATACTGGACCGGTTTACTTTGCTGGAACTCCAGTATATTATGTTGGAGTTCTAGTGTACTTATGCTGGAACTCCATCATATTATGCTGGAGTTCCAGCATACTTATCCTTGAACTCCAGTATAATATGCTGGAGTTCAAGTATACTTATGCTGGAACTGCAGCATAATATACTGGCATATTTTCCGGGTTTGGAACAGTGTTTTCGCTCAGATTTATCTTTACATGAAAAGTGGCTAAATTTCGATTACTTTTGAAACTAGGCTATTTTTGAACGACCACTTGTAAATCTGACTATTTTTGAATTTCTCCCATTTCTAACAGGTTTACATTTTTGGTAATGGATTCAAGTAGTAAATAGACCTTATTCCATCAATCCTATTTCGAACAGGTTTACATCTTGCTAATGAACTTATAGGTTATATACATTGACGGTAAATATTTTTTTAACACTATCAATTAATTTTGACTTGATAGCAAGTTAGTTACCATCTTTAGAGAATTACCAATTAATTCTTATCAAGAGACTTTCCTCTAATTACATAATAAGTAGCTTGATTGTGTAAAAAAAAAAATTACACCATTAATGCATAAATAATGCAAAGTTTAATACTGCAAAAGAAAATTATACTAGCTGTAAGATACTATATTAGAAATACAAAGACTGATAAGAGAAGATACCAGAATTTGACACTCTTATCTCTACCAAACAACCCCTTAACGTGGACTGGCCAACTGATCAACACCATCAAGAACATAGAGTCAATAGCCGTGATGGCTAACCCCTCATCATAAGGCATATAATTCCAAGATTTCAAAACGACAAAGGACTGTGTTCCTCTATCCAAAATGGTGGGCAACATGTTGCAACCATAAAAATAAAGCTGCAACTTTAACGACAATTTAACGTATTACAATTGCTCATTTCTTGGACAAGAGTCCTTAAATCCTGTTCTACATCTTGGAGAAAACATGTATTTCGCTCCAAGTCTGGTATACAGAAAATTTGCTACAACTCTCACACTAGCAAAAGGTTAACTGAGGCATCTCAATATGGTAAAAATTGTGAACATTCAGGTAAGGATCTGATAGATAAGTGAATAGCATAGACAAATCCTATGTTAATGCCGTTCAAGTTTGGGGAGATCTGCAGGAAATAAGGCATTGAATTGACCAAAAGGAATTAGTTTTGTTTAGTAAACTTTGTACGATAGAGATCAAGGGGAACATACTCCACAGTCACTGTCCGATCATCAAACAGTCGCCCATGTAAACAATGAGCAGCCATGCATGCAGCTTCTGCTCTTCTAAACTCCACAAGTACACAGCCGGGCTCAAACACATCATTAACAGAAATTTCAGTCTTTTCCTCAAGTTTCTCTCGAGCATCCAACTCTTCTTTCGACGAGAATTCTGGTTCAAAAGCTCCATCTACATTTCCATTGTCTTCCTCTGATTTCATTGCCTCCTTAACTGGTGATTGATCATTTATCTCAAGATGTTCAACTGGACTAGAATTAGAATCTTCATCTTTCCTTTCCAAAACTATAATAGTATTCTTTTCATTTGGAGGGACTCCACGAGTAACCTCGGAATTTTCTTGGCAGCTTGTCCCTCGATCAGACACATTACCATCATTGGGTAGAGGGTCAGAAGTGTCGTCTTTTATTACCTCCTCATGAGGTCCATCATTGGAATGACTGCCACCAGCCAAAGCATCATCGGCATCTCCAGCCTCCTCTTTGGAGTCACCTTTTAAAGGTTCTGACACCTGAGTTTTACCATCAGCGGCCAAAGCATCATCGACATCTCCAGCCTCCTCTTCGGAGTCACCTTTTAAAGGTTCTGACATCTGAGTTTTACCATCAGCACATCTTTCAGCTTCCTCAGCGCTATTGGTTTCCATGGGTTCTTCATCACTGTTAAGGAGGTGTGACCCACCAACTTCCAACTCGTGATCAGAACTCTTTGGGGATGGATCATTTCGGTCACACTCTTTAGCAAACTCCATATCGTCCTCATTCACAGTAGGACTAGTGTCCATAGCAGCAGGATCAGATGTGAGTGAGCATTGACTTTGCTTTACAACATTAATCGATTTAACAGCGCCAAACCTACAGCATCAGAAGAGCATTTTCCAGATCAGTGATGAATTGACAAGGAGAAATAAAAGCAATGAGGTTAAGAAAAAAAGACTTTTCATAAATGACCTGGCACACTCCAATCTGATGTCTTCCAATAACTCTTCAACTTCTGCTTCAGACAATAAAATGAGTACATTTGCATCCACCTGGACAGGACAAGACAATTAGAGGAAAAAATCTAGTAACCCCCTGATAAGTGGATTTGCCACATCTAAGAAATATAATTCCAGTAATATATGGAAACAAAACCACGTCTCAATACCGAGCAAATTGGAGTTGGCCATCTGACTCATTTTACATGTAGCTTCATTTAAGCCCGTCTCCATTACAATGTTATAAAATTTTAGTTTCTCTAGCACTAGAAGTTCCCTACAATTTCTAATAGTATCAACATTTTTACTGGCATAACAGACAGCATTTTTTTTTCTTATCGAAAATAAAATTTAAACTACACCAAGATTAAAAAACAGACATACCAGATTTTTCAGCTTCAGAACTTCCGTGGGCTTCTCCAGAAGTGGCTTTGCATGCTGGGGAATCCAGTATAAAGGTGTATTTTCATCTTTGTCCTGAGTATTATGTGTATCTTTTGGTCAAATTTGTATTGCCAAGAATAGATTAAAAATTGTACCTAAAGCCAAAATTTCTGGATAAGAGGACTTGAGAGAGTACCAGTAAAACAGTATCTGGGATAGCTTGAACAACAGTTAACACTTTTCCACCCAACTTCATACCATTAAGACCAGCACAAGCTTTAAGAGTAACTGAATGGTCAACATACTGAAATGGTTGAAATAATTACTTTAAGATCAATAAAAGACGCAAGAGTTGAACTTGGAGAAGACTTAAGAGTTCACAGCACTTGAGTCAAGGAGAAATACAAAGGGACAGAGAGGCTCAAGATGTAACAAACCAAGGTATCTAGCTCAACAAATTTAAGCAATAGCAATCCACAAATCAAAGCATGGTCATAAAATACTATAAAAGGAATACTCTACATGCAATGAAAATAAGGACAAGCATATAAGAAATTTGTGCAGTGCATCAAGTATGGCAAGTCACTTTTGGCACTAAAAAATTTTTTTATTCACTGGAATCATTTCTTCCCTCACTCATTGACACAAGCAGGCAGCACTATTCTCCAAAGCATTAAACATCTCATGTAAAATTGTAAAGCTAGAGATCTAGGGTCATTCATTCTCAAATCTTGAGAGGGACGAAGAGAGCGTGCAAAGTGATCTGCAGTGTCCTCTGCAGATTATTGGGAAGTAAAGGAATTAAAGAGATCTGATGTCTAGAAAATTTGATATGAATAGTTAAAAGCTCCTCTACTCTTTTTGATTTATTTTCGTGTAAAGGATGATACTTTTTTTCTATTGGCCGTGTAAAGGATGATATATTTGGCACACATTGATCGAATCAGTAAGCCTACACCTGGATCTGAATCAGTATTGGTTGTTCTAGAGCAACTGTACGTCAGCTGGTAAGATGCTTGTCTGTCAAAAAATTTACTTACTCGTCCTACCTTTAGAGAAGTAAAGTAGCAGAATTAGAAGAGAAAAATTAAAATAAAAAAAGGAGTTCAAAGAGGATAGCATGCCTTTACATGCTAACAGTGGTAAGTCATTTTGTTTGGCAAGACAGAAAGAAAAGCAAGCAGAAAGGACCACCAAATTTTTTAACATGTAAAAAGAACTACTTTTTGTTCATTCACTCTTCCACCCAAAGAAGATTGTTGAAGAGGAATAAGATCTAACTTCTAGTAAGATGATAATTTGCTCTTTTTTCTACCACTCGGTACTTCCAATAATTCACTCCAACGAAAATAATCTTAGCCAGAATTAAGACTCCGCTTGTTGCGTAAAAGCTACCTTTGCAATAAGGAAAGAATATTTCAGAAAAGAAAAGGACACTTAATTTAATATGAGAAAGATGTATCCAATAATCCGAGAGTACCTCAAGAAATGCACAAGGTTCATTGATATCTGAATTCATACTGAAATGGTAGGCTTTCAAAGGTCCAAAAGCTTTAGCAATCTCCATAAGCTGAAATAGCATCAGATAAGATCAAATTCACTGGAAAGCCCGATATTCCATTGTTCTTTCTTTTTAATTAAGGAAAGGTTTTGAGACATTATTTGGCCTTACCATCTCCGATGAAATAGTTCTTGAAATTCCACCAACAAAAATCTGCGACGTGTATAAAAACTTGTTACTGAAAGGGAGAGGAAACAACAGGAATGAAACAGACTTGAAAATCTGAAAAAACATTAATCAGATAGAAAATACAAAATGGTAAAATTTCGAAGAACTCGTTTGTGGAAGCCAAATTAAACAAAAAAATTCTGAAGTTCACAAATATGACCTGTCAAAGAGTTGAGGCAAAGGCCAACAAAGAAAGTAAAGCAATCCAAATGTAACGTCCTCACAATCCCACAGGATTCAAATGAGAAGCTTTGCATCTAGTCTAACAGTTAGGGAACTTTCAAACAACAACACCTTATGTACTGAAAGCAGATATCATAGTCTATAACCTCACAACCAAATATATAATTGAGCCACTTGAGATTCCTGTGTTGTGAAGTAGCATAGAGCAGCTGGACTTTCTGTCTATGCGAGTCTCGTATACAAGATACATAAAAGTGCAGCGCACAGAAGAAATTATTGGTATAATAGTCTCAACTCTCAAAGCTATTGTTCCTATCCTGATCGTTAGGTCATCAAAATGTGTATCCCAGTTTCCTAGAACATAGGCTTTCTTCCGTATCTAATACCCTTTTTTGGGTGGGTGGGGTGGGGGTCAAGGTAAGCATTTGATATTAACCAATTTGCTGTCGTACACATCATTTTCATAATACAGTTAGAAATCATCTAGACAAGACATTGTTTCTTGTTTACACCAAAGTACCGCGCAAAAAAAAGAAAACCGTAACCGCAATGAAGGACTTACTTACCCTTCAAAAGTTAATTTCATTCCTTTCTCAAAATTTAAGCTAACATACAAAAAAACTGGATTTGCAACATTATATTTTAAAACACCTAACTACAATACACAAGAGCTCAAGCTTATGAAAAGTAAACTCTTAATATACAGTAATAGCCATTTTTCAACTCTTAAGTAGTCCTGCTAAATCAGAGAGATCAAACAAACTGAAACTGACAAGAAACTTACTAATAGCATGAAACAAATAGGAGATTCATATTTATCACAAGGAAAGGACGATAGGCATTCCAAGTACAAGGCCAACACATGGCATAAGTGTATACCGCTTCCAGTTCCGACAGGCAGGTTTAAAGGTCAAATCCTTTGTGTTGTTTCAGATGCATACCTTATAAGGAGAATCCTCCACAGTGTTGTCTACCCTATTAGCTGCAGCAACCGACTTCTGAGGAACACCAGTCTGCATGAAAATAGCAACTGTCTGAAAACCTGCTACATGAATAATGACCACAGTATACCTCAGAAACTGCATATAAAAGCAGAATAAAGCACTGTTTCAACGTAAAGAGGAAGCACCATCTTCCTACTACTTAAATACACATGCGTTGACAAAATGTAGAAAATACAGAGCAAGAAGTTACTGAGACAAGACTTGATTTTCATGTGGAAGTCACTAAGCAGTCTAACCCATTTTTCAAAGCTATACTAATAGGAAATTACTAAAATAAAATATAAGAGGCGTACCTATCATAAGAAAAAGAGGGGGGGGGGGGGGGTAGGAGGGGGGGGGGTGGAAGGCAGGAGGTTTGTTGGAGAGTATCTATCTAGAAAGAACAAAAATAACCAGTAACTAACAAGGAAGCTGCAGCTCCAACATGCAGCCAATGTTCTATATTAACAAAACTGCCCTACCACAATTTCCATATTTTTTTATTTCACTTCATTTGATATAACTCAACTATATATCATCCTTTTTGCACTTATGCAGTGGAAACCACCATCATCATCCTCCAATATCCAGTTAAACGGATGATCAAATGACGTGCAGCTTCCCCTGCTCTGATATAGGAGGTGAAAGATATTGAGGGTACTATTAGAGAAGATCAGAATGATTTCATATCAATAGCATCTTAAACATATGCTATACTAAAATTTTGGTGCCTATGTTGCTGCTAATCTTGGTGCCTATGTTGCTGCTAACAAATGCTAAGGGACTCTATGAGATTGGTGTCCCATTCACAGAGGTTATCTTCCACACTGAACAATCATTCAAGCATTGAGGACAAGTCTAACCTCTTCATGCGTCCTACTCTTTGACTAGATGAAGACCTTGACTTTTTTATGATAAAGATGGACACCTTGTTTTTTACCTGCAAGAACACATTTACCGGAGAATTTTGTTTATTGCCTATGTACTTATTCTTTGATGCAGGTGAAGAATAGATTTTGAGTAGTATGTATTACTGGGACAAGAACAGCAAATTGACCATCATACTTAACATCCCTCGCCGAACAAAAGTCACAATCCATGCAACTAATCACTCCAAATACCCCATGATAAAGAAAGGAAGGAAAGAGAATAGGAAAAGTCAGATTCATTTAACTAAACATAAATTTGTTTCAACCCACCACAAACGCATAGTCTGTATCCATTTTAGAACTGAAAATTAAAATGAAGAATAAGTACACAACCCATATTACAAAAAGTGTGTGTGGGGTTTGAAATGCGATGTACCATTTTATAAAGTAGCCCAAGGACCCGGATATCTGACATTTCACATCCTCATATGGAGAATTACAGTCAATAGAAAAGGCATATTGTTTCCTGCTAATCCCATTATCAAAGACTTTTCAGGAAATCCGCCAAGTAACCTTGAACAAACTTTCATCAGCAAAGTCTGTACTCTATATCAACGGTCACCACTATATGATTAAAATGGCAACCGAACTACAACTCAAACCGCTTTTAACCTAGTACTGGCAACCAAATTTTACACAAATCACTTTTGACCCAACTCGTTTTGGGGCCACCCGCATTCAATACTTGTCTTAGTAAAATCACTTTGAACAGGCAGAAAATTTAACCCAACTACCCAAATGACAATGAGTTGTCACTTTTCAACCGAAAGTAACAAGCTTGCTTTATTGAAACAAAAAGGACCTAAAGAAGTAGCTATTTTTCAACCAAGAACCCAATCATATTAAAATCGATCTATTGGGTAACTGTTTCTCAGCTACCTTCCCCTTACCTCCTTAATTGTTAAGACATATAGGGAAGTAGAACAACTTGACAATGCAACTCCCTAGCATTGAATTGTTGTTCATATATTTTCAAAAGCTATAGAAGGAAAAAGTTGAAAACGAAACGTTTACTAGTCAAGCATATGAAACATGACAACTCTATAATATAGATTGAAGCTTCAGGGAAAATGGTAGCACAAAAAAGATGACACACCAAGACATCTCATAATGTAGCGGGAAGTAAGAAAATCCAGCCAAACAGACTGATTTTACTTTTGGGTGGGGGTTCGGAGATTGCAACACAGTGAAATTAGATAGACTGCATATCACATAACATATTACATAAAATAATATGCAAGAACCAATCATTGTCCCACACGTCTCTCATGATATCACTAAGAAAAAGCAAATAACAAAAGGCCAGTGCAAAAGACCAGCACAAATCTATAAAGAATCTCATGGTAATATTCTTACAGCCACTTCGACGAAGTCTTTTGGCCGCCTGATTTTAAGAATAGAACCACAGAAGGATCTGCCATCAAAAGAAAGTGCAGCAGAAGCATCCTCGGGGGTTAAAAATTCTAGAAGAGCTTGGCGCTTCTCCTTGTGTATCTGCAGTGAAGAAACAGTAAGCAACACTAATCTCTATCCTACTTAGAACAAGAGTAGAAGAAGTAAACATACCATACAGCTGATACATGGTTGTGTTCCTTGAATGCGATTGACTCCTGAAGACAGCAAAGAATGATTAATCCAGTCCAGAATATCTTTCTCAGAAGCGGAGTTTGGCAAGTTTTCTAGATAAAGCCTTCTCATAGGTCGTGTTGCTTGTGTCAGCTGGACCGAATCAGTTGCATGTACAGATGAAAATAAGTAATTATATGAAACGCCAGCAGTCTTTGTTGTAAATGTATTAGCAGGAACCACGCTAGAGAGCTGATGTATATTTGGTATTACAGATTGCATTGAAGACTGAACGCTAGAAGGAACAGAACCAGTAACATTACTTCCAGCTGATGCAGGTGGTAGATCCCACCCAGCATTTTTCCGATCTGGAGAGCGGTTAGTTGGAGGAGGAGTTTTAGCAGCAGCCTCTGATTTCCTCTTTCTTGGTGAATAGCCACCAAGCCCACTTGTAGATTCTGCATGGCGCTTGGAGTGGCTATCTGAACCATTGCTGGATATATTTTTATCCAGATCATAATGTGATCTTCCAGATTTATCTTTGGAAGAATGCGAGGAAAACTCACCACGCTCTCTGAGATCATGAGATGAATGCTTACGTCCTCTTGGTGAGCCAGAACGAGACCTTCTACCTCGATCTTTATCATACTCTCGACTTCTTGACCGCCTTCTCTTTGGTCTTTCTTCCTCCAGCTGAGCCCGAGAAGATTCCACCCTTCCGGTAACTTCAGAAACTTTCGATGAACTGTGTTTTTTATCGGCATTCTTGTCTCTGTTTCTCTCCTCGTCATCACTTCGGTGCTTCCTTCTACCTGATTCAGACTTTACTTCAGTTCTGTCAGCATAACTATCTCTCCGTCCATGATTTCTTGAATGCCTTTTCTCAGCCTCATCCAGAGGAGCATCACTTGGCACTTCCATATCTTTCCTCTTCCTGTATGACTGTCTCTCATCCTTATCAGGATCTTTGTCTTTTCTTCCCTCATCGCGTCTTCTGTCAGTTTTATCTGTCGATCTCTCCTTCCGGGCCAAATCTCTTGAATGTCTTTTACCAGTTTCATTTCCAGAATCATCAACAAATTCCTCATCTTTTCTTCTCCGGACAAGATAATCTTTGTCGGTTTTGCTACCAGCTAGTCTCTTATTGCTTACATCTTTGTTCACTGATCTCTTTGATTTGATTTCAGATTCTCTACTATCTTTATGTTTACCCCTAGCCAATTTTTCAGCCATCATATTATTCTCTGTTTGCCTTGATGCTAACTTCCTAGAATCCTCCGAAGTATGTCTGGAAGCACTAGGTAATGACTCATCGTAGCGGTTTCGCTCAGGTTCTAAACCATCAGTAGCCCTCTTATGCCTGTCTTCTTTACGTGATACACTCTCAGCTCCTACAAAATTGTTCTTAATGTCCACTTCCTCTTCCTTACTTTTCCTTCTAAGCATGATGTCATCAAAACTGAGAGGTCTTGTCCTAGCTGATGTACCATCATTGCCATTACCCTTTGATGAACTACGGTAACCATTCTTATCTTTTTGCCGATTGTATCCCATGATACTAATCTAGCAAGAAGCTATCAATCTTTCAATCAACTCCTATGCGTTTAGGACACATAAGGTAAATCACCACCTGATTAATGCAGAAGTCACAGACTCATGATCATGCATCCATCAGAACAATTTCCAAGGACGAAAATAGCTGCATGCAAAAAAACAAATCCATCATGCCTTTCAGTAAATTAACCATGGATCCAATTGTAAGAAATAGTAGTGCTTTTAGAATTTTTTTCTCAACTTTGAGAAGTGTATCCAGCAATGTATCAAATTATCTATTCCAACAATTTTCTCCGAAAGTGCAAAACTTAAAAAGAAAAGAGAATTTCTAACAAATACTTTAATAGAATTCATTCTCCGATAGTTGTATCTATCCATGTATATGCGTAACGCATTCTGCGTTATTTATTATGGTTAAGAAACAAAAAGCACATCAGTGTCTCTTGCTCATATCCCTATCAGGAGAGCTGCTGCACTCCTGTTAAGATGCCTTCACACCTCAGGCATTCAGATGCCAGTCGTTGAATGGAATAAGAATGATAAAACGCATATGAATGATTGTTTTTTCTTCATATATTGGTTTTTTTAATCATTATCATCTTCTCCTTTAGATAAAATACATCTATCTGGCGAAACATCATATTTGGCAATAGATGAGACCTAAGTCATTTATAGCTCACGGACAACAGAAATGACAAAAAAATACAGTGAATGAGTAAAAGATAACTCCACCAGAAAGCTTGGCAGCCCCTATTTTTCTCTTAATTTAGAATTAGAATATGGAGCTTAATAACTTGAGAAGCACAAGTGCCAAGTGCACATAATAATTTAAAAAATAAATGCACAGAGATACAGATTATACCACGCTAGGATAAGAAACAATCTGCAGCCAAGGCAGAAAGAATCAGATTGTAACTTCAATTGGAACAGAATTTGTCAAAGTTTTTCCAAAACCATTACAGCTTAGCAAACTGAGACCACTAGTTTAGCTTGAATGCAACAAGAATTCAGAGGAAATGTCAAAAAATATATATCATCCAATGTCTTGTAATTAGAAAAGATATGTACGCCTGATAACGCTCAAAATGCATTGCAGTCAAAACATTACCACCGGCCGCAATGTGGAGAACACAAAGCATGAAAGAAAGGTTAAGCCACAATAAATGCTTAGTGGTAACAGGAGTCCCCTTTTTTACCATTATCTAGGTCATAGTGTCACTCCACAGTTCCAGCTTATGTCAGAGAGCATGTTGTGGCATGTTCTAGCTGATATTTAAGAATTTGCGGCACACTGCTTTGACTAATTTTAATTAGCTTGTATTAAGTCCAGACAACATCCTAAGTAAAGAAAGGTTGAGGGGCGGGCCCATTATCCCAGAGTTTCAAAGGCTGCGGTTGGTCCTAAGCTTCGCCCTAGACGGATTACTCGGTCATCAAAAAGAAAAGGCCAGAAAACATCCCATGTAGATAACAATCCTCAAAGAACAAACCCTGAATTTTTATTTTCTGTATTTGACACATAATTTTTCTGAAAAAGATGATAGCTTTCAAAAAGGAGAATAACTTTTTCCTCGTGCTTTTTCCTGTGTTGGGAGTTCAGTGGGATGTATGCAATGCTGAGAGTTCTGTATAGCTTGAAAGAAATGCACATACATCTCAAAAAAAATATGGAAAGATAGAGACATCCAAAAGCCAAAAATCTCAAATATTATCATCATTCTGAGCAATGAACTATGCGCTACTTCATTCACAAGCAGACACACCATAAATGACTAAGTAACCGGTCCACTTCTACGACTAGTCTTCTCTACCTAAGCAAAGAATCGAGCAATTGCACCATTTTTTTATGAGGGTGGTGTCCTGCTACCCCCCACTAGCATAGGTGTTGCGCAACACTGCCCTCAGCAAAAAATAAACAATTGCATCATTTGACCATCTTCTTAGCCATTCCCTCCTAAACAAAAACCTGCATGTGCGAGCATTGCATCCTACGTGAGCTCACATTGTTGATACCAAGACCAGATAAAAGAGCAGGGTTGCCATAGCCCCTTATAACTACTCAATTTAAAATGAATTTCCCAACATTCCCGCCTAAATAACCATAACAGACTCAAGGGTATGGCTTAGTGGTCAATGAAGTGGGGGAGAATCATGAGGTCTCAGGTTCACGTCCCAGCAAAGGCAAAATACACTAGGTGACATCTTTCCATCTATCTAAGACTTGGTGTAGAGAGTTACTCGGTGTTAGTGCTAGTGAGAGGTAGCAAGTACCTACTGAAATAGTCAAGGTGCGAACAGGTACAACCTGGACACCACCGTCAACAAACACTAGGTGATTTCTTCCATCTATTTAAGGCATAATGGGCATAGTTACTTGGTATCAATGCTAGTGCAAGCAAGTTGTGCCTGTACACCACCGTCATTAAAAAGAAAAAGGGAAAAATAACCATAACATACAAAACCACTAATTTGGTTCACAGCTATAAATTCTGTAATATGAACCATCAATTCTAAATTAAATAAAAATCTTCACCGCTGAAATTAAAAAAAAAAAACTAAAATAGCAAAAATGATAAATATTTATAAGGAATTTTCGATGTTGTCCAGCTCTACTTAACTTAGCGTTAATGAAATTATCTTGTGCTTATTAATTAAAAATACAAAAATGAGAAATTTAATTGGCAAATGTGTAAAGAGCAGAGCAACGACGTGTAATAACAGAGACGGTTAGTTCTTTACAAGTAAATAAAGCAGCGATAGAGTAAAAAAGTAAAATGTTAACTTACCGGAAAATGCGAACGGAGGATTTGCTAACGCCGGAGAATCGATTGGGTCGAAATTGAATGTTTTGAGTAAAGCTTAGGAAGAAAGGAAAAACCTAGACATGCTCAGATATTATTATGCCTATTTCAATTCCCAAATATACCCCTCTAATATCTTTCTAATTTTTTGGTTATTATTATTATTTATTTATTTTTAATAACAGTGTCCAACTTAAATTTGCACTAAGTATGTTTGCCGGACACGCTGGACCTGGCTGGACATGGAAAAAAGTAGAAATAGCGTGGGATAGCCATTTTTTAACATGGTATTTAGTTTTTATCCAATATTTTTAATGCTGAGCAAAAATAGCCACTATCCTATTAAAATTAATACGAAAAGACATTTTTACCCTTTATTCATGAGTGCTGTATAAATATTAAGGACATGGTGTCCTTAACATTTACACTGCACACATGAAGTTAAGGACGCCATGTCCTTAAGATTCACACTGCATATATGAAGTTAAGGACATGATGTCCTAAAGTTTAACAACGGAAGGTGCAAATACAGGACACTTTGTCCTTGATATTTACCCAACATTCATGAAGTTAAGGACACCATGTCCTTAATATTTACACAACACTTATAAAGTTAAGGACACTATGTCCTTTACATTTATACTTCACACATGAAGTTAAGAACACCATATCCTTAACATTTACACTGCACATATGAAGTTAAGGACATGAGGTCCTAAAGTTTAAGAACGGAAGGTACATATACAAGTTAAGAACATTATGTCTTAACATTTACAACTGCACACTTAAGGACGCCATGTCCTTAACATTTACACTGCGTATGTAAAGTTAAGGACATGATGTCCTAAAGTTTAACAATGGAAGGTGCAATCTCATTGATAGTTCTTTTAATGACCGTCGGAAAGCCACAAACAATTGCAACAAAAGAAATAGACCTGATAAATTTGAAGCTTTAATTCTCATGAATCCAACAAAGGAAAACGTAGAGAACAATAGAAAAAATAAAGCACGAGGAACAGATGAAGAGATACAATCATACGAACAAGCCCAATAGAAAGATAGTTTGTTTTGAAAGTACAAGAGGGGTGGTGAATTGTGGTCTATTAGAAAATAGTTGACTAAGGATGAGTTTAGTCGACTAGATCTCGTGCAGAATGCAAATAGAGATAAACAAAGAGAATAGTAAACAGAACAACACACATGAATTTTTATACTGGTTCGGCACCGGTGGTACTTACGTTTAGTTTCCCTTGGGCCACAAGGGTTCTCTTAGATCTTGAAAATAATTACAGCAATGATGGTTTTAACTCGTTCACCACCAACGGAATGTAGCAGCTATATATTTTGAATGTTGACACAATACTTTTTTGCGTTCTAACTCTTCCTATCTTTTATGACACTGGTAAATTGAAGAATACTATATTTATGCTAAAAAGTAAAGAGACTTAGAAGACAATGTTTGTAGTTGCGCAAGTCTTCTTTATGAACTGAGCAGACTTCTTATAGGAGAGTTTGAGAGCCGTTGCAATTTGTCTTGATTGAGGCACAGAATCCTCTAAGAGATTTGACCCAAGGGGTGCCTCTTGAATCCTGCACTTGAGATGGGCTGGATTTCGTTCATGACTTTCCTTGTCACGTCCTTATTTTATGGAGAGATTTGAGCCTTCGACTTTGCTGATTGAAGATGCCAGATATTCTTTGATCTTCACTTGATATGTTTCCTTGTTTGATAGTCTTCGATTGAGACTGAGAGGGCACGACAGATTTGGTTTCTTTTTTAATGGCTTCTTATCATTTGATTCAGCATCATCTCCTTTGGTTTAGACATCATCAACTCCTTTTATTCAGCACCATCTCCTTTGGTTTGGACCTTGTCAGCTTCTTTCCTTTTGACAGCTTCTTGACAGCTTTCTTTCCTTTTGTTGATATCTTGATTTCTGCAATCAATGTAAATAGGTTATCATCATTGAAACTTAGATTTAGATTTAACAATCTCCCCCTTTTTTATGATGACAATAAAGAGGGAGTAAACAGTAAATAAATATGGATAAGTATAAACCATGTATACTTCCCTCTCATTATGCCCGCTCCCCCTGCGTTTGTACTTATCATTGCTCCCCCTGAGTTGATGCTTTACTTCTCTACTGTACTGTTCTCCCCTTTGACATCAATCAAAAAGGAAAAAAATACAAGCCGAGTAACATAGGAAGTAATATTTATAAGAACAGACTAGTTAGAGCAGCAAAAGTGATGCCTACAGCAGAGGCATAGAGGATGGTTCATACAGACCTAAGCAAAAATAAGTTGTTAGACCAAAAGCAAGCAAGCAAAAGCAAAGCAACAAAGATTGTTTTTAATAACATCATCACATAACGCATTAGCTTCTCCCAAGGAAATACTTGAGGGTATTGATCACTTTGGTGCAGAAGGAATCACAGGAATTTTCAACATCTTTGACAAGCTTATCCATCTTTTCTGTCATAGAGTTGAATGCCCTGGTTCCTTGTCGCCGTCTGGCTCCCATATCCATCCTAATCTTGGCCACATCTGTACCTGTCTCTTTATTGACTTCCCTGATCTTGTCCACCAGTTCCTTCATCTCGACGAGCAGTAGTTTTACCCTATCTAGATATTATTGAATCTGCTGAAGATTTTGAGAGGCAGTCGACTGAGATTCTTGTTGTGCAGTATGAGCTTCAACTGGCATTGGAACGCTTTCAACTTTGGCGCGCTTAACCCATCCATCATCACCCAAAGTGTAACCCATCATTGAAAAAGTTGTCTTATCGTAAGTGCTGGTAATATGCTTGGGTGAGAAAGGTGCCAAGTCTACCTTTAAAACTTCAAGAATGTGTGAGACAAGGAGACCATATGTAAACAAGTAGCACAAGAAGGTATGTCCCTGATACTCTCAAGCATGTATTGGCGAATCCATACAAAACAGTCCAGTCTTTTATTATTAACAAGACAATAAAGGACAAAAACATCTCTAGTGGATAAAGTGCTAAGGGACCCAGTTATGGGAAGTAAAGTAGTGGCAATCATGTGGGCCAAAACACAGTGTTTAAACTTCATATTCTTGGGACCAATATCAGGATGATTATCATACAGAAAGGCTTTTGCTTCTTCAAAAGAGACTTCAAAATCTTTTGGCCAAGAATTTTGTACAAAGACATCAAACTCACTAAACTTAGTAGAAAAAAAAATTCAAATTGATAAGAGTCCAGAACAATTCGAGTGCCTAAAACCATGGATTCCAAATCGTCTTTATCATTCACAAACAAATTTGCATAGAACATTCTCACAGGCTCTTCATAAACAGAGTTCCCAATAGTATCAAACAAAGAAGAAAGATGTTGAAAATCAAATATGGCAATCACATCACAGTGCAGATTTTTCATAAGAGAAAGACTTAAAGAGCGTCCATAAGTCATAGATTTTGACTTATAAGACTCAAACCTTACTTTTTCACTAGGTCCATAGAAGATCAATTTGTCCTCTGGTCCGAATTCCGTGCTTTCCACCTCTCCTTTCTTGCATGCAGGCTTTTTGGGGGTTTGCTCCATGGGCCTTTTCCTGCCTTTTTATGGCTAATGGGAAGATTTTCTGAAGATTCACTACTCTCATTGTCAGTTTTGAGAAAATTTGAGTCGATGGATGACTCCAGGTCCATAGTTTCTTCAGGGTTGAGGGTTTTTTGAAACCTTCTGCTTCGTCTAGTTAGAGTGGAAGAGGAAAGATTTCTTTTTTCCATGGTGAGAAAAATTGCTATATGAGAATGAGGAGTCAAAAGAAGAAGAAAGGGTTTTTAACAGGGCGTTGGAAAGATTGAAGAGTCGTCTTGGTTAATGGAAAGGGCGGATTCAGAATGGAATTGACCTTTCTGAAAAGATGTTTCGGCGGTATAGATGGAAAAGTAATAATGATACTTACAGCAAATTAAAGTTAAACACTCATAATAATAAAGGAAATAAAATATTTTAGAAAGATACAAAAGATTTGTTTTACAAATTTGGCACAATGCCAATCTTTTTCCGTAGTAAACAAAATCTATATCACCAAGTTGAGATTCAGTGCTAATGAACTCGAATACAATATCACCTTTAGCAACATGATCACGGATAAATGATGCTTGATTTCTATATGCTTTGCTTTAGAATGATGCACAAAAATTTTTGACAAATATATGGCACTAGTATTATCACAAAATATAAGAGTAGAGGTAAGAGATAGATCGTAGTCGAGAAGTTGATGCATTACCACAGAACTTGGGTACAACAGCTTTCAACAGCTAAATATTCTGCTCTAGTTGTTGATAAGGCAACACAATTTTGTTTCTTGCTCTGCCGAGAAACTAGTGCATTTCCGAAAAGTTGACATGTGCCACTGGTACTTTTCCTGTAGATCTTATCACCTGCAAAATCTGCATCTAAAAATCCTCTTAAAGCAAAATTGTTAGAATGAGCATACCATAATCCTAGTTCCGAGGTTCCAATGAGATATATTATAATGCGTTTAACAGTAGTAAGATGGTATTCCTTAGGAGCCGACTGAAATCTTGCACACTTGCAAACACTGAACATAATATCTGGTCGACTAGTAGTGAGGTATAATAAGGATCCAATCATTCCTCTATACATACATAGTTTCATCAACACTTTTTCCATTGATGTCTTCAACAAGCATCGTTGTTGCACTCATTGGAGTTCCAATAGACTTAGCATTCTCCATGCCGAACTTCTTTATAAGTTCCTTGGTGTACTTGGTTTGGCTAATGAAGATCCCTTTAGGAGACTGTTTGATTTGCAGTCCAAGAAAGAAAGTTAATTCTCCCATCATACTCATTTCAAACTATCATTTCATAGAAACATCAAATTCTTCACATAGAACATATTTAGGACTACCAAAAATAATATCATCAACATAAATTTGAGTAATAAGATTACCTGAACTTGAATGCTTAATGAACAGAGTTATATCTATATTACCTTGTTTGAAACCTTGATTTAGAAGGAAAAAGCTTAACCTTTCATACCATGCACGAGAAGCTGCTTGAGTCCGTACAGAGCTTTAGTCAGCTTGTATACATGATCTAGTAGAGTGACATTTACAAATCTAGGAGGTTGCTTCATATATACTTCTTCAGAGATGTAGCCATTTAGAAACACATTTTTTACATCCATTTGAAACAATCTGAATACTTTGTGAGTGGCAAAGCAAGTAATATTCGAATAGATTCCAATTTTGCTACAGGTGCGAATGTTTTATCATAGTCGATTCCTTCTTGCTGAGAGTATCCTTGCGCAACTAGCCTTGCTTTATTTCGAACTACTTGTCCAGATTCATTCAATTTATTCCTGAACACCCATTTTGTTCCTACAGTAGAGGAGTTTGAAGGTTTTGGAACCAGTTCCCACACTTTATTTCTTTCAAACTGATCAAGTTCTTCTTTTATTTCTTTGATCCAGTGAACATCTTTCAGTGCTTCATCCACTTTCTTTGGCTTAAGTTGAGAAATTAGAGCCGCATGTGATTTGAGCTTTTTGGATCTTCTAGTAGTGATTCCTTCCTGTGGGTCTTCGATTATGAATTTGTGAGGATAGCCAGGTTCACTTTTCCATTCATTTGGAGTGTTTGAGGAAGGTTCTCTTTCCACATTAGTCGACTGATCTATTTGGGAAGGTTCATGATCTTCAATAAGCTCTTCAGTTGACTGAGTCTACTGACCAATTGACTCATTTTGATGATTTTTTCCTACAACAACAAATTTAGGGACAATAGAAATTTCCTCATCTTCAGGAAGTTTTTCATTCTTTAAGTGAGGGTTAGTATCAACTAAAACAACATGAGTTGATTCTTCAATGTATAAGGTTCTTTTATTATAAACCCTATATGCTCTACTTGAGGGAGAGTATCCAAGAAATATACCTTCGTCACTTTTAGGATCAAACTTACCCAGATTGTCCTTTCCATTGTTGTGAATGAAACATTTGCATCCAAAAGGGTGAAGATAGCTGATGTTGGGTTTCTTACTATTCCATAGTTCATATGGAGTCCTTTTAAGGATTGGTCGAATCAGACACCTGTTGATGATATGACATGCTGTGCTCATAGCTTCTGCCCAGAAATAGTGAGGTAGAGAATTTCCACAATCATGGTTCTTGCCATGTCCTGTAAAGTTCTATTTTTACGTTCTACCACTCCATTCTGTTGTGGTGACCTTGGTGAAGAGAAGTTGTGAGAGATTCCTTGATCATTGCAAAAAATTTCAAAAGCTCTGCTTTAAATTCTCCTCCTTGATTACTTCTGGTAGTGGAAATATAGTATCCATTTTCTCGTTGAACCTTCTTACAAAATACTTCAAAATTCCTTAGAGCTTCATCTTTATGACTTAAAAACATAACCCATGTACATTGAGAAATATCATCCACAATAATAAAAGCATATTTCCTACCACCTATACTAGCAGTTCTAGTTGGACCAAATAAATCCATATGCAATGGTTGAAGAGGTTTAGAGGTAGAAACGATGTTTTTGATTTTGAAAGATGAGCGAGTTTGTTTTCCTAGTTGACATGCATCGCAAATATGATGTTTTAAAAAATCTAGTTTTGGAAGACCAATGACAAGATCATGTTTAGAAAGTTTTCAATAGTATGCATGCTAGCATGACCAAGTTTTCGATGCCAGACCCAGGGA
Organism: Nicotiana attenuata; assembly: GCF_001879085.1. Classification (NCBI taxonomy): domain Eukaryota; kingdom Viridiplantae; phylum Streptophyta; class Magnoliopsida; order Solanales; family Solanaceae; genus Nicotiana; species Nicotiana attenuata. The sequence goes on along the minus strand of NW_017670992.1, from coordinate 232,876 downwards.
TCATCAATCATAGAAGCAAGACAAATTTGATCCCCAAGATTATCTATATTGCTAATAGTATGGACATTCATGTCTCTATTACTTGAGAGGATGACCTTACCTGATTCGTCTTCTATAAACCAACCATATTTCTTAAAACGAACATCCTAGTCATTATCACATAGTTGACTGATACTGAGAAGATTGTAGCCGAGTTCATCAACTAGGTATACTTCGTCTACATCACATCTTGAGCTTAGAGGAACTTTTCCAACTCCAATTACATTACCTTTTGATTTATCTCCAAAAGTGATTGTTCCTCCATCTAGTTTGGTGGCTGTTTTGAACAGTTGCTTGTCACCAGTCATATGTTTAGAACACGCGCTATCGAGATACCATTTTCCTTTTTGATTCTTCTTACGGTGTGCCTGCAAAACAAAATTACTTGTTTTTAGATACCCAAGCCTGCTTGGGTCCTGAATGGTTAGGTTTCTGAGTGTTAATTTAATTAGAAGATTTAGGTCGCCAGACTGATCTCCTATTATCCTTGAACCTGCAATGATTAGAGGTGTGACCACATTTACCACAATAAAAGCATGATGGATTACTGGGATTTTCAGAGCCTCTTTCTGCTCTGATTCTGTTCCTGCATTGGTTAGTATTATGACCATTTTTACCACAAAAGGAACATGCATGAGATTTTTTAAGATTGTGAGTAGCAGTCTGGTTTGATTTGACAGAACTATGACTGGTGGATTTTTGCAGTCCATTCAGTCGAAGTTGAAGTTCATTTACTTCATCTTGAAGCATATCACACGCAATTTCACAGACTTCCAGCTTCAAAGCCCAATCTTTCTTTTCTATTTTGATCTTTTTGAGTTCATTCGGAACTCTTTCAAAATCTGCAATATCAATATAAACAAATTCTTGAAGTTCATTATAGTTGGGACATGTAGGAAGACGTACCTCACTGGTTCCCTCGTCTACCATAAGGCCAAGTTCATTTGGGTTTTCTTCCTCATCTGCTTGTTACAACTTGAGAGAGCATGGTTATGTTTTCATCTTGTTCTCCTTATTCTTCTTCCTCTTCATTTTCTGGTTCAACCACAGTTGCTTTAAAAGCAACTATTTTCTTCTTTTCTTGTTGAATTTGCCCATCCAAGTGAGTTTTCTCAAAGGCAATTAGATCACCTTTAAGTTCATCATAGGACATTTTGTCAAGATCCTGACACTCGAGAGCAATGACCTTGGGCTGCCAAATCGTGGGCAGACTTCTAAGAATTTTTTTGACTTGTTCTCCACTTTTTATTGTTCTACCAAAGGATTTTAGATCTCCAAGAATTTTGTTGAACCTGGAGAACATTTCCGCTACAGATTCTCCATCCTTCATTTGAAATAGCTCATACTCACGAACCAAAAGATTTATCCTTGTTTCTTTTACCTTGTTGGTTCCTTCATATGTGACCTCCAATTTATCCCACATTTCCTTAGCATTTTCACAGCGTGATATCTTTTCATACTCTTCACCACTGATAGCATTGTACAGTAGATTTTTTGCTTTAGCATTCACAGTTATGACAGCACTTGCTCATCAGTGTAATCATCCAAATCAAGTGGATCAGTTGATACTATGACTTGACCATTCTCATCTTTCTTTGGGGGAACTGGAAGATTTCCCTTTTTGATCACCCGCCAGACTTTGATGTCATATGACATGGTGTATGTTTTTATACGCACTTTCCAATGGACTAGTGCTATACAAGCTACCACATAACCATGATAGTAAGGTATATAAAACGTGTTAAAAGTGAGTAGTATTTTAAGTAATTTGAGATAATTTATAATGATAATTGGGTAATTATCGATTTTAGTGGAAGATTAACTATTTAATTAAGACTTTTGGATAAGCCTTAATGTGGCAGCAAGACAAGTGGGTAACAATGACTCTTTATTCATGCGCTATGTGGCATATTTAGAAGAAATTTATGGCATAGTCATCTAAAATGTGGGGCCCACACCCAAAAGATAAAGAGACCTCTTTAATCCATTTGGGTCTCTACAATTAAAAGAAGGCTTCAGCAAAGAAAAGATATACAAGAGTAGGATCATATTCAAAGGAGAGATATATCTATCTTCATAGCAACGTAAATAGCTCCAGCAAGAGATTCATACGAGACAACGTAATGTTATAGCAACGGGATTTTGCGATTCTAATGGAGTACGGTACAATCTTTCTCAAGAATATCATACGGATTTTTCCCTACTTTGATCCGCTGTTACGTGACTTGTCGCAATTGACGTGTGTTAGAGGGATTGTCAAGAGAATCGGCTCATGTATGTTAATGCTATCTCTTCTTTCTTTTGGCATGATCCATACGAGATAGACGAAACGAGCAAATGCACAACTTCCATAAATGACTCTATTCATAGAAATGCTAGAGATGTTTATGTTCTTGATCCCCATATGTCTTATTATTCTATCGTCTGTTCATGGGTCTCAGAAAATACGTAAGTTGATAAAGTTTACTTTATGATATTAATCAAAGGCATAATGGTCTTATGACATTCCGAGGAATTTTATTGACGTACTTCTCATGCATTGCATTCATTTACATTGATCCATAAGCAGATGGTGTTATATACGCGTATATATATGTGTTTATATGTATATAGGATATGGGAAAAGGTTACGACGTTATATACGCACCACCACCTGATCAGCTGGTATATGTTGATGAATTTGCCCACAATGGCCGAGATGATATGACGGGATGCCCTCAGAGGCTTGGTGATATTATGAACACATATACCTATGCACGACATGACATTTATACGCATATGCATGGCATTATACATATTAATGATTCACAGAGTTATTCAGACTTACATGTCGAGTCCTTTACTCCATGTTTCTCTCATGCCTATTACGTACTAATTTTCATTCCTTACATACTCGGTACATTATTTGTACTGACGTCCCTTTTGCCTGGGGACGCTGCGTTTTATGGTCGCAGGTCCCGATAGACAGGTTGAGAGTCCTCCAAGTAGGCTATCAGCTTAGCGAAAGGTGTTGGTGCGCTCCATTTTGCTCTGGAGTTGCTTATCTAGTCAGTATAATTAGGACATATATTGATTGGTATAGCGGGGCCCAGTCCCGACCTTTATGTTACTTATGTACTCTTAGAGGCTTGTAGACAGATGTCATGTATACGGATACTTGTATGGCCTTGTCGGCCTATATTTTGAGTTTACAAGTGATCATGTTGGCCTTATAGGCCCGTATGTCACGTGTATAAGTTTCTATATCAGGTTGGGTCGTTTTATGTCGAGTGTTTCCTTATATTTTTATCTTGTTGCCTCATACGACCCTTCTAGCCCACTTACCCATGATCATGTAATAAGAAAGATACGTTACATTGGTACTCAGTTAAGTAAGGCATTGGGTGCCCGTCGTGGCCCATCGGTTTGGGTCGTGACAAAAGTGGTATCAAAGCAGTTCTGTCCTAGGGAGTCTACAAGCCGTGTCTAGTAGAGTCTTGTTTATGGGTGTGTCATGCACCGCACTTATAAGTAGGAAGTTACAGGGCATTTAGGATTGTCACTCTGTCTTCTTACTCTAGATTGTGTGGTAGAGCGCAGTTATAAGAACTCAATTTCCTAAACTCTATCTTATTCATAATACGACGATGCCTACATCCAGAAAGACGGTTGGTAAGAGATATAGCTGTGGAAGAGTTGAGTCAAGGGAACTCGATTTTTGCATCATGCTTATGATAGATAAATATGAGGTATTCAACAGATCATGTGTATATAATATGTGTAAGCTTCTTGATAAGGACCCCTAAGGCAAGATTGCCTATCCACTCTTATGGTAAAAAGCAATGAAAGAATCAGAAGATACAATTTTCAACAAGTAAAAGAAGCAAGGTGAAGAGGGGTACGAGGTACCTAGTTAGTAGAGATGAACATTATCTACAATTCAAGCAGAGAAATATAAACATTTTGAGCTACCTTCAATTGTAACAAAGGTATGTACAATTGGCCACACCTATCTCATTTATGCCCTATGGAAGCTAACATAAGCAGTATAAGAGAAGGACGGATATCAGGATCCGGCTGGGGTTAGAGTGACCCAAAATGGTGGAAGGATTGTTTGCGTTAGTTGACATTTTCGAAGGATATTGCAAATGTGCTAATAGATCACCTTGTGAGACACCCAGATGGTGCACTCTACAATAGTATAACCAGATACGAATACTACAAAGATAGGCACTGGAAGCCTTGAAGGGATAAATATTATCTTAGTGTGGCTCTCGTCCCTTGTAGAGAGAGAATGTTAGGCAATTCGAAGAACCAATGGATGGAGCAAGGGGAGCTAAATGAAAAAGAATGTCTTGTTCGAGTTTTCCGAATAAAGTGATAGACATAGATGTTAGTGGGAAATAAGAAGAGAGTTAGTGAAGCATTATGAGTAGGATGTGATACATGGATGACAACGATAGATAAAAAAATGGCAGTATTACAGAGTCTATAGTCAAGTGAAGGAAAAGACGAGAGGTAGCAGTCCTTGAGGCAACAAAAGAGTATATATCATAAAGTCATATCCTCATTTTGAGAAATAAGTTCATGAGTCTAACGTGATTACCAGAAGGAAAAGTTAGACCCCAGAGTAATAGAAATCAGTATAGATGGGTGAATAAGATAAACCAAACAAAAATTGGGGACTGAGTGATTTGATAATAATCGGCATCATAAGAATTTCAAAGTGTGTTCCGTCGATAAAAGAATGGACGATAGAAGAATAACCCTTAAAGGTCATTCAGGAAGAAGCAAGCAATATGAGCAAAGTTAAGCTTAAGGGACTATGTGTGCCATCTACATTAAGTGTCACCCTCGTGGGTGAGGAATTTTGTTATCCTTGGTACATCAGGATTACCGCAAGGCGAGTAAGGGTCATCGATGATGTGAAAAGACGCTAAAGATGAAGAGGTAAAACATCTATAGGCAGATCGTCGTAACGCTAAATCTTAGTACTCCCGTAAAGGGGGAAATATGGAGTGATGTGGCATTAAGTCAGAATTAAGTGGTTCTAGTAACTATGGAATAATAAAGGAAGAACGCGATAAGAATGAGAAAGGGATAAGATTGCACTTATTTAAATCCTACAGATATGCTACGATTCCAGAACACTATGCAAACACGATATCAAGGAAAGGAAGTAAAGGTTCCTGCCCGAGATGTTATTGATAATAAAAGGAGCTAGTGCGAGACGTAAGTTATAACAAAGGAAATAGCCCAAGAAATATTACGCAGAATATTGATATGATAATGGGCCAACGAATAGTTAGTAGTTGATTTAGGAAGAGCCTAGTTATGGCTAGACAAGAGGCTACAGACAAATCAATAGATCGTGCAAGATAAAAAGAGTGAACACCAACATGGGGAATTCAATCTCACAGATATGACATCGTGACCCTTGAGAAATACTCAAATAGGAGTTGGGGTAGTTAAAGGTACCGTATGAGTATTATGAAAATAAAAGAGAATGCCACTGGGAAGACAGTCAAAATATCAATTCATAAGCAACCGTACGAGCACATGAGTATGGAGGTAAGTAACTAAGGACAATTATAGGTGAGTACGAACATCAAAAATTCTGTCGGGTAAACGATATAACAAGCTTGTAACTTTACAAGATCCAGAAGGTCTGCCTAAGTACTACAACGAAAGACTAGCTGAGGAAATAAGGAAGAAGGCTTCAACCTAAGCACAGTGACCTAAAGAGGAAATGGTCATGTAACAACAGTCTCACAACAACATTGTAAACACCCCAAAAGAAAGTGGCACCTACCGTGGCTAATAAACGGGAAGTAAAATCAAAAATAATATTCGAGATCATATGAGTTGCATGAAAACTCCGGCAGGCGTGGGAACTAAGATAAGCTAAGTATGCACGTAACAATGGGGCAGAAAGACCAGGAAAAGTAATAGCTTGCGCTTAAAGAAAGCTGAGAAGGAATGAAAGGAATTATTCGATCAATGATCCAGAGTTAGTTATGTTATGAACGCACTTAAGAGTTCGGAGTATTATCCATGCAGCATATAGTTGATAATCATACGGCGATAGAAGACTCCGGTATAAGTTAAAAGAAAGAACTGAGTCTAGGTCATAGACAAAGGATATAATTGTTAAAAGATTGTATCATGGATATTCCATAACGCCCATAAAAGGCTAAAGTAATAACTAATACCATGAGCCGCAGACCGGAAGATATCTTAAGCCTACATAAAGGTTGATCAGAGGGAAGAGGAACTAAAGAGTTACATCAACTAAGTAAATCAGGAGTCTGATTATTGGACCCAGAAATTTATAAAAATCGTGATTGAGAACATTGCAGAATCACTCTTAATATCAGAGGTGCAAGAGAGATAGTACAATAGCCATATTCTATAATGGCTCTACGATAAAGCTAGTTAGAAAAATACCAGCCTCATAAGAAGTCAGAAGGAAGCTCCCACCGATTGTGTATGCACCAGAGGTGCAAGTATTATAATAGAGCTTCAAGTTGTGGATGTAAATTATACTTGTGTGGAAGGGAGGTCATGAAAGAGATAGAGATATGATGCGAGATTCTAAGGTAAAGGTGAACAATGTATGAGATACTCAAGTGCAGAAGGTTGTGAATAGTCCGTACTTCAGATAGAAGGCTAGAAGCATTGGGATTCAGTATCCAGGAATGATAGCAGCATCGTCAGTGGCATGTCTTCCAGCATATGGTTTGTAGGTATCGAGAAGCTTGATTAAGAGACTAGAGAAGAGTTAGAGACGATGTGATGTCTCACTTGATGTTCCAAAATGACATAAGGAAATCTATGATGCAAGCAAGTTGAAAGGTTGCGAGCAGTATAAATGGATATGTATAGGTCGCTAGCTAAAGTATGGTAGAGCAACAAGGTTCTAGGAAAACAGGAGTAAGGATAAGAAAGGGCGAGTGAGAAGGTGACAAGAATGGATAAGTCCTCGGGATTAAGCCCGTAAAAATAAGAGAGCTAATGGTTTCTCTAAGTTATAGAAGGCTCAGTATAGCCTGAAGAAACTCAAAGGAGTCTAAGACTAATAGCATTTAGAAGAGATGGGATGCTGCCCTGGTAGTAGAATGATGGTGTAAATTGTGGCAGATAAAGGATGATGTTTGGCCCTTCGGCTGAGTAATGATTTGAAGAAAAAAAGAAGAAGGGGGATTTCATGAATTGTACAGGATTAAGACCACGTAAGGTGAATGACATTGAGATGCTATGAAATACGATTATTAGAGTACAGTATCACCCTTAAGTGGATCAGAAAAATCACTTCAAATATTCCTCGATGCAACATAAGCCCTAGTGGCAATGTATTACGTAAGAAATTTCAAGTTATCAATGGAAGATTGTAGATAAACATTGAGGTGAATCAACAATAGATGGATAAAAGTTACAAAGTACGAGATGAGATTAGGCCATTAGTCTTAAGATGAACAGTAATAAAGAAGCATTAAAAGACTTAGATTTATGCATATAGGATAAGCAACGAGAGTAACCTGGAGTTTGGTAGCAGACCTCAGTAACGATAAATCGAAGTAAAAGTATGGTATAGTATGGCCTACTTAGATGTAGTACAGCTAATGACACCTAGAGAGACCACTTGAAATAATTTTATATATGTTCACAAAGTGAGGCCTAGAGTTTGGCTAAAAGCTGGAGGAAAGATGAGAGAAGGGTCGCATAGGCGCACATGCAAAGTTAGAGTCGAACAGGCTGCATGATAGAAGGTAGCAACAATTGCGAGATTAGAAGGATTCCGACTATAAGTCGTGGTGTGAGAAAGAGGCTTAAAGGGGGGAATGCCCTCGCCTTCGGATTTATTCAAAGAACAGTTGCCTAAATGGCAAGGAGAATGTTAAAGTATTCGCAAGAGCTATGGGTTATGAGACCGATAAGTACATCAGTCAACATTCGAGGACGAATGTTCCAAAGGGGGGAATGATGTTACGCCCCGCAGTATTACGTCAATCTTACGCCCTGCAGTATTATATTACGATAATGTTACGCCCTACAGTATTGCATCGATGTTATGCTCTGCAGTATTATATTACAACGATATTACACCCTGTAGTATTGTACGTTGAATTTATCGTAAGATAATTGACATCAGTTCAAGGACAAGATTATTTGGAGATTATAAGTATTATACTATTTCAACCAAGTGATAAGTAAATTTGTGAAGGTGAGAGGGTAAGCGAATCGAAGGAAATGAGTTCCATCGAAGTTTGACAATTTGGGATAAAATACGGTCCAAGCTATAATACCCCGTATTTATGGACTAGTGCTATACAAGGTACCACATAACCATGATATAAGGTATATAAAGTATGTTAAAAGTGAGTAGTATTTTAAGTAATTTGAGATAATTCTTAATTATGTGGATAATTGGATAATTATTAATCTTAGTGGAAGATTAACTATTTAATTAAGGCTTTTGGATAAGCCTTAATGTGGCAACAAGACAAGTGGGTAACAATGACTGTTTATTCATGTGCTATGTGGCATATTTAGAAGAAATTTGTGGCTTAGTCATCTAAAATGTGGGGCCCACTCCCAAAAGATTAAAGTGACCTCTTTAATCCATTTTGAGTCTCTACAATTAAAAGAAGGCTTCAGCAAAGACAAGATATACAAGAGTAGGATCAAAGTCAAAGGAGAGATATATCTATCTTCGTAGCAACGTAAATAGCTCCAGCAAGAGATTCATACGAGACAACGTAATGTTATAGCAATGGGATTTTGCGATTCTAAGGGAGTACGATACAATCTTTCTCAAGAATATCATATGGATTTTTTCCTACTTCGATCCGCCGTTACGTGACTTGTCGCAATTGACGTGTGTTAGAGGGATTGTCAAGAGAATCAGCTCAGGTATGTTAAGGCTATCCCTTCTTTCTTTTGGCATGATCCATACAAGATAAACGAGACTAGCAAATGCACAACTTCCATAAATGACTCTATTCATAGATATGCTAGAGATGTTTATGTTCTTGATCCCCATTTGTCTTATTATTCTATCGTCTGTTCATGGGTCTCAGAAAATACGTAAGTTGATAAAGTTTACTTCATGATATTAATCAAAGGCACAATGGTCTTATGACATTTCGAGGAATTTTATTGACGTACTTCTCATGCATTACATTCATTTACATTGCCCCATGACCATATGGCATTATATATGCGTATATATATATATATATATATATATATATATATATATATATATATATATGTATATGGGATATGGGAAAAGGTTACGGCGTTATATACGCACCACCACCTACGGCGTTATATACGCACCACCACCTGATTAGCTGGTATATGTTGATGATTTTGCCCACAGTGGCCGAGATGATATGATGGGATGCCCTCAAAGGCTTGATGATGTTATGAGCACATGTACCTATGTACTACATGACATTTATATGCATATGCATAGCATTATACATATTAATGATTCACAAAGTTATTCAGACTTACATGTCGAGTCCTGTACTCCATGTTTCTCTCATGTCTATTATGTAATGATTTTCATTCCTTACATACTCAGTACATTATTTGTACTGACTTCCCTTTTTCTTGGGGAAGATGCATTTCATGCCCGCAGGTCTCGATAGACAGGTTGAGAGTCCTATAAGTAGGCTATCAACGCAACGGAAGGTGTTGGTGCGCTCCATTTTGCTCCGGAGTTGCTTATTTGGTCAGTATAATTAGAACATGTATTGATTGGTATAGTGATCGCTGCCAACTCCACACTACTATAAAGTAGGAAGAGAGGGTCGCAATAGTTTTTACCCGATATGAGGGTCGGGATCGAATTCCTCAGAGAGCTAGAAATTGGAGCTGGGTATCTATCTAGACTAGAGTCGTGTACTTGTTCTAAATGTCACTTCCAACATTTTTGGGTTTTTTCAATTATAAACTACTTTTATAAAACTACTAATTAAAACTAGATTATGCTACGAGATAATTGCTAAAGTTGTATCTAATGGAAAGAAGGGCACTAGGGTCGTGACATCACCTAGGTGGCTAATTGACGGGTAGATGTTACTAAGGTTCGATTGACATAATTGGGGCTTATGCTATAACCGTTGCACAATTTTACCCACTCTCACACCCCTCGGTAGAGAGAGTGATTTTGCCCCTTGACTCTATCGAGACCAAATGGGTAGGCAAATTAGATCAAGCAACTAGGGTTCAAGTAGGGTGATTACTCTCTCGAGGTTTAGCCCGTTAATTGGGACTATCATTTCTCATGAGTCCATCCCAATTCCTTGTTGGGTCAATTTTGGAGACTTAGACTCTCTTTCTCAAGAAGAGTCAAATTCACAAAGCACAAATCAGTGTTTGCAACCACCAATTTATAGATTAAAACATAAAATCAACCGAAATAGCAAACACCCATAGTCAATCTAACCCTAGATGGCAACACCCATCAATTACCCACACTAGGGTTGAGCCACAACCCTAGCTAATGGGTTTAGCTACTCATGCTTGAACAAGAAAATAGAGAAGTAGATGAAGAACAAGACATATTAATTAAATACTAAATTAAAGTACAAGAATCTATCGTTAATTTGAAGCTAAGATGCCAAAAATGGCTACAAAATGAGTTTCACGAGCGCAACTCAAAATCTGGAAATAACTGATGACCTAAAAATGGTAAAATGTTCTATTTATATTAGGCTGGAAAACTAGACAAAAATACCCCTGCGGGGTCAGCGCGGGCCGCATAAAATGGACCGCGGCCGCACTAGGCTCTTTGACTTCAATTCTGAGCTCTCTGAACTTGGCCTCCGCGGGCCGCGTAGAATGGACCGGGGCCGCGTAGGAAGCTGGCACGGTCTGCACAATCATGACCGCGGACCGCATGGCTTGGACTGGGCATAATTCCATCTCTCTGAATCTCTTGTCCGCGGACCGCACAAAAAGGTAGTGCGACCGCGGTGGGCCGGCGCGGACCGCGCTATGTGTACTGCGGCCGCGTTGCCTGAAGCCCACTTTTGTCAACTCTCTGAACCATCTAGTGCGGCCGCATTCGACTTTGCGCGGTCCGTGCTAGGCTTGTTTGCCCTCAGTTTACTTGGTCTATGATACTTGAGCAGGTTTCACTCCTTTTGAGCCGATCCTTGATATTTCGTCACTTTGTCGATCAAACCTGCAATCAAGCACAACTTATGAGCCTTTTGGGACTATTTTGTAACAATTTATATTCAAAGCGTAGGCAAGTAGGAGCATAAAACATGTTAAAATCCCTACTTATCACTTGTCTTGCAGGAACACCATAGAGTAAGCCACAAAGGAAAATGGTATCAAGATAGTGCGCGTTCCAGTCATATGACAGGTGACAAAAACCTGTTCAAGGAAGTTACAAAGATCGATGGAGGAAGTGTAAAATTCGGAGACGATTCAAGGGGCAAAATAGTTGGCATTGGAACAATTCCTTTCAATAACAACTGTGACATTACTGAAGTATATCTCGTTGATGGCCTAAACTACAATCTCTTGAGAATAAGTCAACTCTGCGACTCAGGATATGAGGTAAAGTTTAAGAGAACAGGGTGTGCTATTGAAGACGAATCAGGTAAGATAATTCTTCCTGGAAAAAGGTATGGAAATGTTTATATACTTGATGGATTTGAAAAGATAGATGGCCACATTTGCTTATCCTCTATGTTTGATGATCCATGGTTATGGCATAGAAGACTTGGCCATGCTAGCATGCATTTGATTGAAAAACTGTCCAAATATGATTTAGTTATTGGTTTGCCTAAACTGAATTCTCTAGAACTCATATTTGTGATGCATGTCAAATGGGTAAGCAAATGAGAAATTCTTTTAAAAATAAAGATATAGTATCTACTTCAAAACCTTTGCAATTACTTCATATGGATTTATTTGGGCCTACTAGAACTGCTAGCATAGGAGGTAAGAGGTATGCTTTTGTTATTGTTGATGACTTTTCACGTTTCACCTGGGTAATCTTCTTGTCTCATAAGGATGAAGCCTTAAGAAATTTTGAAGTTTTCTGCAAAAAGGTTGAAAGAGAAAAGGGATATCTGATCNCAACTATTTTTGGGTTTTTTCAATTATAAACTACTTTTATAAAACTACTAATTAAAACTAGATTATGCTACGAGATAATTGCTAAAGTTGTATCTAATGGAAAGAAGGGCACTAGGGTCGTGACATCACCTAGGTGGCTAATTGACGGGTAGATGTTACTAAGGTTCGATTGACATAATTGGGGCTTATGCTATAACCGTTGCACAATTTTACCCACTCTCACACCCCTCGGTAGAGAGAGTGATTTTGCCCCTTGACTCTATCGAGACCAAATGGGTAGGCAAATTAGATCAAGCAACTAGGGTTCAAGTAGGGTGATTACTCTCTCGAGGTTTAGCCCGTTAATTGGGACTATCATTTCTCATGAGTCCATCCCAATTCCTTGTTGGGTCAATTTTGGAGACTTAGACTCTCTTTCTCAAGAAGAGTCAAATTCACAAAGCACAAATCAGTGTTTGCAACCACCAATTTATAGATTAAAACATAAAATCAACCGAAATAGCAAACACCCATAGTCAATCTAACCCTAGATGGCAACACCCATCAATTACCCACACTAGGGTTGAGCCACAACCCAGCTAGTGGGTTTAGCTACTCATGCTTGAAGGAGAAAATGAAGAAACAGATGAAGAACAAGACATAATAACTAAATACTAAATTAAATTGCAAGAATATATCGTTAATTTGAAGCTAAGATGCCAAAAATGGCTACAAAAGTTGTTCTCACGAGCGCACCTGTGTTCTCAAGATAACAGATGACCTAAAAAAAGTAAAATGTTCTATTTATACTAAATTGGAAAAACTGGACAAAAATGCCCCTGCGGGGTCAGTGCGGGCCGCACAAAATGGACCGCGGCCGCATAAGGCTCTTGAAATTCAAAATTTAGCTCTATGAAGTTGGGCTCCGCGGACCGCGTAAAATGGACCGCGGCCGCGGAGGAAGCTGGCGCGGTCCGCTCAAAGACGACCGCGGACCGCATGGGTGTGGACTCTAAAAACTTCAACTCTCTGAATCTTTATTTCGCGGACCGCACAAAATTGACGTACGGCCGCGGAGCCTTCACCGCGGACCGCGAGATATGTACCGCGGCCGCATTGCCCTTAAGCCCAGTTTGCCAACTCTCTGAATCTCCTAGTGCGGCCGCATACCAATTTGCGCGGTCCGCACTAGGCCTTCTTCCCTTAGATTTTCTTGGTCTTTGATACTTGAACAGGTTTCACTCCTTTATGAGCCGATCTTTGACATTTCATCACTTTGTCGATCAAACCTGCAAACAAGCACAACCTGTGAGCCTTTTGGGACTATTTTGTACAAATATATGATCAAAGCATAGGCAAGTAGTGGCATAAAACATGTTAAAATCCTAACTTATCAACTTCCCCAAACTTAAACCTTTGCTTGTCCTCAAGCAAACAAAATAAGATCCATCCCTTAAAGGAAAGTCCAAGTATTTCCAGCTGTCCTAAAGTATCCTCAACAAGCATCAATTGGGACTAACAATTTCCCTCAATACGAATGAATCATTAACAACTTTTAACCTTTGACAAACCATGGATCAAGTGTGACACAAGAGCATCAAGAGTTGACTCAACACATCAACGAACTCTTTCACTTACTTTGGTCATTGTGGAACCCAAACTCACACATCCTCAACTATCCCTAGGCAAACCTCACCTTTTTAGAGTATTGACACACAAATCGAGGTTAATGGGAATTCACTCATCTCTCTCAAGAAAAGGTCGCAAGTCCGGCTCTAAGTACCATATGCTTGCCCCTTATGTAAGTATCCACTAATGTAAGCTTCATTCGACTCAAGATCATATAGGGCTTTTGTGGAGTCATTGTGAAGGCTTTTGGGTGAGGGTAGGACATGTTTTTGTTCAAGTGGGTTCAATCTTCCCTTAAGCACTTCTTTTGATTCATTTGGCACAATTCACTTGACTCTTTGAGTCATTTCACCTCTTCCAAGGGGTTAGAGAGACACATTGTAACTCTTTCTTATGCATTTCAATTCTTTTCTCCTTTTTCAATTTTTCCACACCTTTCTTTCTTATACTTTTCTTGAATCCCTTCTTATTCTTTCTCACTTTGAGCATTCTTTTTGTCTTTTTTGCTTCTCTTTCTTTTTCATGGCCTTTGGTTTTCTTCATTTTTGTGCCTCATACCACTTTGTTGTTATCCTCATCTCTCCCCCAAACTTATGCTTTTGCCATGTGCTCAAGGAAAGATCGGGTACCAAGAGAGGGTATCTTTTAGAACAGGTATAGGCTTGTAACATGGTTCTTGAAAGAAAAAGGTCTAAGGCTCAAAAGGGTTAACTAGGGATCATGTCATTGGTAGGCTATGGAATTTGTTCAACTATCATTTGGATCAAGGAGGGCCTATAATCACTTCTCAAGTCAAATTTCACTTAGGATTTCGCCTCAACAAACATTCAGGGCAAGTTCTAGACCAATGGCTCGGGACTTGGACTCGCAATTCGATTTCTCACCACACAAGCTAAGGGATTG